>NC_056731.1:1937188021-1937203021 GCF_019279795.1 Protopterus annectens
ACAACCAATACCAGGTGGGCAGGGAGACCATAACAGTACAAGATGAAACATGACACCTACAAGCAAAATAAAGGGAGATGCATGGAATGCCCATCCCAGTTGACACAAATTTATGTGTAATATTAACCAATTTAGCTACGGGGACCTTTCAGCAACCAGCAGGAGACATGATAGATATATCAAAGGCATCAACCTTGCATATCCTATGTTAGTTACTTGGCATCATGCTGCAACATATGAAGGATCATATCTGGTTCCCTAGGACTGCAGAGGAGTTGGTCACTACTGTGTGGGTGTTTTGCAGCATAATCTGATTCCATGATGTCCTGGGAGCTACAGGCATCACATATCTTGCCATCAATACACTACCTGATCCACAGACACTGAGATACAGCAATAGGAAGGACTTCAGCTCCCTCAACCTGCAAGTGATGTGTAATGCCCAGGGCATTGTTAGCTGCCATGATTCACAGATATGGCACAAGCCAGATCTATACCACAGGTTTGTACAGAGAGACTTCCCACAGGCTCATCTAGCTGGCAGGTGCACACATAAGGTTACATAGGGCAGTGTAGATATAAACAGTTTTAAATGAATCCCTTCAGTAATGAACTACTGTTATATCTATTGCTATTTTGTTAGTTTATATGGTCTGAGTTATCAGGTAAAATACTTCAGGTTTTCTCTACCTGCTGCTCTAACATATCTCACTTATATGATAGCTTTATTTACTTATTTAGCAGACTTTTTCCTAGGACCTTTTATAGTCCTTCTCTCAACTGCTTCATAACCTACCCATACAAATGTTCAATTTTATGTACATTCAAATATAACAACTACAACCACACACACAAAATATCTCTATCTATATATTTATATATATATATATATATATATATATATATATATATATATATATATATATAGATATAGATAGATAGATATATCTATATACATACACATATGCATATAATATACATATACATATCGGTCTATATCAAATGATCAATGCTTCAGAGTATTAAACTACAAAAGATCAAGCTCAAATAGCCGACAGAAATGTTACCAATTGGGTATTACAGCAAGACTGGTTTTAATGAAACTTCTGTACAGTGGGGATCAGGGAACTTGCCCTTTTCCCTCACTGTAATGTGATCTCAAATTTGGTATATATCATTAGCAGGAGATGTGGGAAGAGGGCAGGAGGGCTTACCCCCCTGCTAAAACACAGTGATTGTTTTTTGCATTTTCAACATTTCAGAACGTTGACTTTTCAGTCTCAGTGGCTTGTGGTTTGATGTTCTAAAACATTTATCACTGATACACACACACACACACACACACACACACACACACACACACACACACACACACACACACACACACACACACACACACACACACACACACACACACACACACACACACACACACACACACACACACACACACACACACACACACACACACACACACACACACACACACACACACACATATATGCTCAAATGTTGATATTGTGAATGTCAACATGCTTGGACATTTGTGATGCTGTCGGAAGTTCAATGTGCATGCTCTGAGCAAACCTTGGAGCATGTAAACAATAAAGCATTGTTTTTAGCATTGTGAGCAAGCTCCTCTCTCTCCCCCTACACTGCCTGCTAATTATATACTAACTCCAAGATCACGCAAACACTGGGTAAGGGTATATTCCTCAACACTGGGAAATGTGCAGTTTTGCACCTTGTACATCAGCTGCTTAGTCGAACATATGCGTCAACTAGACAACTGTCAACCATGCACACAATCAACTTAATTTATTACTCCAACACACACATATATATATATATATATATATATATATATATATATATATATATATATATATGATCCACATGGAGCATTGTCTCACAAGATGTGAAAGGAGCAGGTAAGACAACAAATCTGTGCAGGCTGGTATAGGCTGCATAGAAATCTGGTGTTCAGTCATGGGGACACATTAATTCCATTCAAAGGAGGAAAGTGAAGTACAAGACTGTAGGAAATAGAGGAATATAGTAAGCAGAGCTTAACACAGAAGGCATAGGCACTCTTTTTTATTTATATGTAGAGATAAAGGATTGATGAGAAGGGTGATAGTGAAATAACATGATGGAAAAGTGGAGAAGTATATTCAGTGGACGGAGGGCACACAAACAAATAAACACAAAGCAGTATATGCACACACCAGAATGAGGAGTCAATGGTTGGGCAGAAGTAAATTGGAGGATGGGCAAATGTTAATGGGGAGAGTTCACAAGAGGTCAGTTGTGGTACTTTAGGATGGAGGTGCATCAGGCTTTAGATAAGATAGGCATGGACAACAGGCTGGCTGTTTTCCAGGTTATAAGGATGTAAGTTTGATCCAGAAGGTGGTTCATATCGGATATGTTGGCCAGTGACAGAGATCATATCATGCTATGGTGCCTAATGACAGGGGCCTGCCAGTTGAGAGCATATGCTGTGTGTTACAAGACTGAGCTGGTAGCATTCCATTGCGGGGGGGGGGGGTCATTCACACTCCCAGCCACTTCTTGCACCTTCTGCTGCACTGATAGCTAGCTCATAGCAGGTGTTCAAGTTGGGATACTTGCCTGGGGGTGGAGGGACCATCCCACCAGCAAGGCACTTCCCACCCTCTTGAGTACCAGAGCTGCAGTCACAGACACAGTGCCCACTGGTGATTGCTGTGCTCTTGTGGTTTCTCAGCATCATGAGCTGCAATAGGGAGACATGAGGGCAGGATAGCAATATTGAAAATGAATGGCCCAGGTAATACAGGACAACTTAGTATGTATGAGTGATACTAACTACACAGTGCTGCAAGTCTCAGATAGCTTCAGCAGCAGCCAAAATAACTGAAAGACATACAGGACAGAATAGCTAAGTCACACAGGTGTAGGTGAGATATATAGACACCACTGCAAATATACTGCAGCATAAGTACTTCCATTATAGCAGATGCTTGGAAACCTGCCCACAGCTATGCAACTAAGCTACAGCACTAAGCATACATGGATGACAGCAACATCATGGAAATGTCCCCACAACATCACAGCAAATGGACAGCCTCAAATTTAGGTGCAAGATAGAAGAAGCTTGACATGGTGCACACAGATACCTCACAATAAGCAGCAGTACCATGACAGATAGACAAGCAATAGCTATAGTATACACACACACACACACACACACACACACACACACACACACACACACACACACACACACACACACACACACACACACACGCAGACACACGCAGACACACAGTTCCCCATAGTAGCCCACCTGGTATATCATAGTATTTTTTAGAGAAAATAGCCTGCATCAAGAACATAGTTATGAATAACAGAAAAATGCATAAAAATACAGTTTTAAAAACAGTACCTACTGGTAATGATCTTCAGGATGGCAGCATTACAAGTCATCGTATTAGTGCTTGGATTGCTCAATGGTCCTGGAGGGTTCCTATTAGATGTTCAACAGCTTAGGTTGTTGAATGCCTAATTATCAACACCAATGCATCGAAACTTTAAAATCGCGAATGGCCACATATGCAAATTCTTTCCTTGGGAAAGAATTTGCTTGGCCATTATCAGGGATTTGCTCTTTCCCCAATGTACAGCAATCTCGGACTTGGTATATTTAGTTATGGGGGCTATGGGGGTGAAGCCCCCCACTATGTTTGGTTTCAGAAGTTTATTTTATTTCATGACGGCCTAGCGAATTCTTTCCTGAGGAAAGAATGGCCATTCACAATTTTACGGTTTCGATGCTTAGGTGTCAATGTTTAGACATTCGACAACCTAAGCTGTCGAATATGTAATATAGACCTGGTCCTGGAGCCATCAGCAGCTTCACTGAGCAGTTCCATAAGGTTATCAGAGACATCTACCTTATAAAATGGACCATGATGTGCGATGTGCAGTCTAACTGTGTGTTATACCACCATCACACTTCACTTAAATATATTGATTCATAAAGATATGTGGAGCTTAGCCTCATGAGCATACATGCCCAAACCTCTCAACTGCCCAGATTTTTGCAAAATATCCAGATTTTTTTTTTTGCCTCACAGTTTGGTCTGTTTCTCATAAAATGTGTGGCTTTCTGGCAAATCTCTGAGGACTGAAGTCACTAAATAATGACATATGTTTGAGTTTTGGACTTTAAGCCCTTCAGAAAATTTACTCTTACACAAATTCTGTTATCTTAGGAATTTTTTTTAAAGTTTATAAGAGCAATATTAAAAATCTGTCCCTATTTTTGGCCCTTTGCCCCCCCCCCCCCACATTATTTTAGGCTTTGTTTAGATTTTCTGCACCAAGAAGTTGAGGGTTATGTACATGCCACACAAACTGATTTATAATTGTGACATAAGCGGATGGTCCACCATGTTTAATGCCAAAATATGCACCAAAAAAGGAGCAGCTGCAGCGACAGCAGCAAAAGCAGCAGCTGCAGCGATAGCAGCAGAATCAGCAGGAAGTCAGTTTCTAGCAGCAGAGAAGCAGCTGTCAGAAGACATAACCCTGAAGAGTTACACAATGTTCTGCTGTATTGTGGAAACAGGCACACTTCTACATGTGAGGCCTTGCCTGGGAAAATGAGTAAGGCATGCATATTAATCTGTATTATTACCTGTTTGCATTGTGTACCTCCACATAATCCAAACAAACATGTACCTGCATACCGACCCTGTACGTGGAGTTAACAGCCCATTATCAGAAGTGCCTATCCCACCATTATCCTGTATGTAGTATAAATATGTGCTATGAGCCTATGCTGTATGAACAACTGTTGCATGTCCCAGTAGTGTAAAACCAACATCATACCTCAAACACCCACTGTCACAGATTAAAACATTGGTTTCACCAACTCATACAGCCAGGTAAGCCTACCCTTTACACCTATATAGTACTGTATATCCCCATGTGACAGCAATAACAGCTGTATATATACATGTCTTTCCAGACCTGAAGTCTGGATTACCAGTGGGTACCCCACTGTCCCTAACATGGATTATCTGTGGCAACTACAGTGTTCCTATCTGTACCCACACCTCCACTTTTGTGTATATCTGTGGAATCCCTCTGTTTGCTATCAGTAACCTACTGTCCCCAGAAGTCACGAGTGTACAGCCATGTGTAGTGTTTCCATAGGTGCTTTCATTTCCTTTAGAGGAGTCAGATTACAGAGATAGAACAAATTTGGTCAAACTGAGTATGACGTTCTGCTACAGTCCTTCAAGACCCATGGCACTTCCTGTTAATGAGAGAAGATATTCACCAGTCTCTACAGGACCATATCTGGGAGTCAGTGGTCCACAGTAGCAATGCTGTTAGCAGGTGGAACTGCACAACACAGCAATGTTGAAGGTATACCACTGATAATATCAGGTGAGCTTACATTAAGACATGTAGAGTAGCAGCAGAGAGGTTAACTATCATAGGGCCACCTTTCACTGCAACCATAACTGATGAGAAAAAGTTACTAGTGACCCTGCATGGAGATGATGAAGGTACAAGTGTCATACATGGAAGATTAGACACAAGTTCAAAAGTAGACAGCCCTTACGTCCCTCACAGGGGATCCAACAAGTTAGTGACCATAATGCATTGGTGTATATACAGCAACCACGCATTGTGTGTTGGCAGGTCACAAATTCCAGTACATACATTTTTCATAAGTACATGGGGTGTGCAGGTACCATGGACTGCCAGCAGAGGTATGTGTCTGTTCTATATCTGCATGCTGTCTTCTTCACTGTTTGCATGCATAGCACAAGACCTCAGATGGAGAAGAAGTTATCTTGTATCATATATTCACAGAATGGACCACTACAATGATGACAATTGTACTGGCTGGGTTTGGGCAACAGGCTAATGTCAGGAACTACACAGGGCCTTATAATGATGGTGCCAAGGCACACATAAATTCATAGTCATATGATATACACAGGCTCTGTCTGTTTCCCTTCTGGGTGGTCCTTCAGCCCTTCTGTCAGGTGAATGTAGTCTTTACCACACCTGAACTACAGCTATATATCTACAGTTCTCATCATCCGCATTGGGGGGGTTTCCATATACCAGTGGTGATCCCCATGTCGATGACCTCAATGCTTTGCCAGAGAGGGTCTGTATCTGTCACCCCTGGGTTTCCGGGTACTGGTTAAGGCTCTTTCCACCCCTATAGTGCCTTTTTTAGGTAGTGTTCCAAAGACCAAATTCCACTGTAACAGCTATAAATAAATGCAATCTGAGGGTCATGCTGCTCAATGCTAGAAGTCTAAATCTCAAGATGCACTCGCTCAAACCACTCCTCAAAATGGAGAACATCAACATTTGTGCTGTAACAGAGACCTGGTATAAAGCAGCAGAAGGCAACCTTGCACTACCAGGCTATAACTCATTCCACACCTTTTGGCCCCAGAACATGGACCGAAGCTCCAAAGGCTGTGTTGTCTCCATATTCATAAAGGATATGCACACCTCCAGACTAGAAGCCCAGCATAACGGATCTGAGATACTCCAGGTACAACTAACATTGGGTAAGACAGCGATTCAGGTCGTAGCCTGCTACATGTCCCCAAACATGTCCCAAGACTCTCACTCCACATTCGTAAGCATCCTGGAAACTATTAAGAGCCAACCCAGCAATTTCATACTAGGCAACTTCAACTACCCCTCCATCAGCTTGGAAAACTACTCATGCACCAATGCACTGGCCCAATGCTTCCTGGAATTCATCAGTTCCAATGCCCTGGACCAGCTCATTCTTACCCCACTAGAGGAAGCAACATCTTGCCCTGGTTATTACTAACATGGGCAACCATTGCTCTATAACAGTAGTCAGTTCCTCCCTGGTTAGATCCGACCACAAACTAATCATCATGGAAATCCACATCTCACCCACACCCCCCATAAGGTATCCACTATGAAAAACTTCCCCAAAGCTGACTTTGGACTCCTAAAAACAGAGGTGGCTAATTTCATGGCACCCATGCCAATGGAAAACAGATGCATGGCTGCCGAATCATACCCCAATGCACTATATAAACACGTACATAAATGCAGGGAACTAGCCATACCCAAAAGAACCAAGATCCTCTCCTCCAAAAAAAAGGAAGCCAGTCTGCTGGTCACCTGCCATTAATAAACACTACAACAGAAGGAAGAAACAAGACTGAAAAAAATTCCCTTATTAGCCTCAACAAAAAGTTGAGATCCCTCATCAAAACCTCCAAAGCCAGCTATGAAGGCAGAATTGTGGCAGATACTAAAAACAACCACAAAGCCTTCTATAGTTATATCAAGGATCTCCATGGAAATACTCAGATTTGCTCTGAGTTACTGCACAATGGTACCTCTTATACTGAGCCAACAGATATTGCCAACATACTGGCCGACAGATTCACTGCCAGCTTTTCCCCTCTCTCCCCCCTAAAAGACAAATCTCAATATCAGAAGAATGCCAGGCACCCAACATTACTGCAGCATAGGTTAAAGCTGCATTGTTGAAGTAAAAAGCAAGTACCGAAACAACAAGGCTGGGCAAAAACCTCTATTTATTAAACAAAACAGAAAGTAATAAAAGTGAGTGCTTTCGCAATAACACTATCGCTTCTTCAGACTAATAAACAAGTAGAAAGACACAAGTTTAAAAAGAAAGCAAAACCAATCAGCTGTCATATGCAAATCTGATGAAATAATTAAAAGGTACACACACACACAAGCAATGCAACAATTGTCATAAATACAAGGGAAACAATATGAATAAAATCTAAGTTTAAAAACAACAAACAACATTAATGTTTAAGCGGGCGTGCTTTCAAGAAAGGTTTAAGGCTAGAAACACCATTTAAACCAGACAGTTTCTCTTAATTCAAGAGCAAGATCCATTTCTGTTCAGCCCTTTCTGTTTTTCAGAGGCAGCAGAAGCTGTTGAAGACTGGGGAGCGGAGGGTGAGAGGGACACTTAGTGATCTAAAAACGCCAATTTTTTTAAAACTATTTACTGCTACAACATAGGTTCACTTGGAGGACATTTTAAGCTTAGCCAATTTCCTTTTGGTGCTTGAATTAACATTTCCTGATTGGTCTTACCTATCCCATGGCTGATAATTGTATATTAGCTGTAGTGAGAATAAATGTGATCATACTATAGATAATTTGAGGGGACCCATGTAAGGGATGCAGCATTTAGGAACTGCCTTTATCCATTAGTGGCATGAGGGGCAATCCTGGAGTACATTTTTTATTACTCATCCTTAGATCCAAGTTGCATTTGAATATGGACAGGGATGTCCTTTGTTTTACTTGAATGGATAGTCTGTTCTAGACCAGTGGTAGCCTCTGTGATATATATCTATCTCTCCACAACATTCAGTTTAGATAACTGGCCTGAGTATTTCTGATGCCATTTGACTTGCTGATGTTCAGTAGGTTCATCATTATTAGGTTGGAGGATGCCTTGTATGCCAGATTCAGGCCACCTCTAAGCACTCTGTAGGATACTGAGTTTAGTGATAAATCTTTGAGGTGGTCCATGCAAGACCTATTGTTTAGGACTTGTATCCTTTTAGTAAGATATCTCTGTGGGTATTCCAATTGTTGCATGGGTCTGGACAGATACATGCCAAAGTGGGCATTATACAAAATGATTGACCTAATGAGGGCTTTGTAAAGGGGGACAATAACATCTCTAGATCTAGTCAGAATCAATTTGTTTATAAGCTGTGCAATATAGAAAGACTTTCTTATGACTCTGGGCACATGCTGGTCAAAAGTTAGGTCACTGTACACACAAGTTACCAAATGCCAAACAACTGGGTCATTTCTCAGGGGGTATTGTCAATTTGGCAGTTCCCTGGAGTAGATGACTTCCCAAAGGATACGATAATGTATTTTTTGGAGTTTAGTTTCAATACATGATTCTGGCACCAGTTATTGTTTGGGACAAACTTTCCTGCATGATGGATAAGTCATTTAGGGATTCAATAACTGCCCCTAGCTTGCAGTCATCGCAAACTTAGTCAGCCAAAGCCCTTTGGTATTTCCTTCTGCTTTTGAGATGTATATGCCAAACAGAAAAAGTCTCAGCACTGAATCCTAGGGGACTCCATTGGTGACTGGCCTCTTCCCCTATTTTGATCTCCTGCATCCTGTGAACAAGCATACATGTATGCATTCTTTGATTCACCTTTCTGACTGTATTAAATTATATTCCTTGTATAATACAGCACCACTTGTTAGAATGTGTTTTAAACTTGTACTTTTAAAATTGTAGTTTGGAACAGTCTTGTAGTAAGCAATGAAACAAAATATATGAACCAATAATGACAAAACTACCCATTTCAGAAAATTTCAACCATAAAAAGCCACTCATTTCTGTCATTACAATCCACCAATTTCAGTAAATATGCAAAATCTCTGCAGAAGTAAATCATCTAAATAATCCCATATTAAAAGCATCTGTAACTAATGAAGAGGTTGCTGCTAGCAAACAACTTTATATTTCATTGTTTCATCTACAAATAAAGTGCCTGTTGCCCTTGAATAATAAATTGCCTATGCTACATTAAAAAAACGATAAACTAGTAATTTTGCAATGGGGAATGGATGGCAAACTGATAACAGAAACATACTTACTAGGTAACTCCTCCAAAGGAGGACATTCATAGAACTGTAGCATCTACTCCCTTTAAAGTACAACACAGTACAGTATCAGCGATCCATCTGCATACTGTGGGAGTAGAATCCACAGCCTTCTGCATCAAAAGCAAGTATACTACCTGTTGTACTACTAACAATGCAAGTAACTCAGTATAAGTAGCACTAAACTTCTCTTCCCCTGAAGCTCTCAGCTCCTTGTAAAATCCACTTGACACTCAACTAAACCTCTCAACTTAACAGCACAAGAAATCTGGAAAAAGACAACATTTATTTGGGGGGGGGGGGCAAAGGCCCAAAACCAGGGACACATTTTAAATATTGCTTGTATAATCTTAGAAAGTTGCTCAAATAAAGTGTTTTGTGTTACCATGTGTTTCCTGAAAGATAGGAAGACTGAAACTTAAAGGGCTATCATTATTTAGTGAATTCAGTTCTCACAGATGTGCCAGAAAACCACAAATTTTAAGAGGAACACACCAAAAGTATGAGCCAAATATTCTGTGAAAATCTAGACAGTTGAGAGCTATGGACTCAATTCCTTGAATCACAAGTGGTTGCATGGGTAGATAATTCTGGCTCTTGTTTGAGTCTGAGTAACACTGACCACCAGGTATACCTAACTGGGGCACTTTACACACACATACACACACACACACACACACGCACACACACACACACACACACACACACACACACACACACACACACACACACACACACACACACACACACACACACACACACAGTGGGGAGCAGCATAACTCCTGCAAATATAAAAACAAAACTCTCCTTACCGGCATGATTCTGGCTTTGGCAGCATAACTCCTGTAACACGGAGCAATGAGGGAACAAGAACAGCTAGTTTAGTTAATTTAACTTCTGTGCACGAATCCACATTAGCGTGAAGAGTCCACTTTATTAATATTTTCCAACAGGTCTTGCAGCTGTAAAAGTGGGGGGTTCCCCCCTCCGCCTGGGTCTATGGTTCTGGCACCTATCGATGCATCACCCCCTCTAATGCTAATGTCCAAAACCTGAAGTACAAAGAACTTAAAAGTGTGTTGTGAGCCATGTAAACCAATATGGCATTTGTGTCTTTCTGATTCCTAATGTCCCTATAGTGTTCGAGAATCCTGTCCTTCAGTGGTCTGTTAGTTTTGCCTATGTAGAAGGCATGACAGACCTGGCAATTTGCAAAATAAACAATATTTGGAGTTCTGCAGTCAGCATAAAAATCAAGTTTGATTTTAAAGTTAATGTGAGGATGTGTGTAGGTTGATCCTGTAAATATATACTTACAGGCTGAACATTGATTTACTGGAAAAAGTCCCATACCTGGTAGACGGAGGCCCTTTGATACAGAGTTGTGATCTGTAGCACAAATCTTTCTTCAAGGACTTCTTGTTTTTAAATGCAAAATGTGGTGTGCTTTCTATAGTCGCTTTCAATTCATCTGTTGTGTGTAGGATATTCCAATTCTGTTTAATGACCTCACAGCATTTACTGATGTCACTAGAGTAAAGTAGAGAGACTCTAAAAGTATTTCTCACAGCTACAGTTGCTTGTGGAGCATCAGGTGGAGTGTAGTCGCAAAAATAGGCTCTACATTTCCCTTCCCTCTCTTCCCATGCAGCATTAATTTGAGAATCAATGTCTGCCTCTTTGTAGCCTCTATCTAAAAAGTCACGCTTGAGAGAGTCAAGTGCTTAACCCAACTGAATGTTATCATTGTGCAATTTCATTACTCTATAAATCTGCCCTTTTAAAACATTCCAGGTGACATGCTTGGGATGCATGCTATTTTTGTGCAGGAAGTTGTTCTTCCTAGTGTTTTTTTTTTTGTGGACACTAGTGTACATATTATTAAGGTGTCCTTTGTTGATTTTAACATCTAAGAACTCCATTTCTACAGCAGAATATTTACAGGTAAATCTTAAGAAACCAGTAGTGCCATGCAAGTAGTTGATAAATTAATTCAACAGTTCTGACGAGCCAAGCCAAAGCAAAGACATATCATCCACAAAACATGCCAGGCTATGTTCTCTTCATAAGCATTGTTATGTAACAGACAGGATTTCTCCCATTGCACTAATGCAAGGTTGGTGTAGCTGTTGGCCCAGGCTGTGCCCATACCCATGCCAACCTTCTGTAAGAACTAATTCTCAAACGCAAAATCATTATTCACAAGTACAGGCTCAAGTAATGTACAGAGCAATTTCACTTTGTCATTTGTAAAACATCTCCTGTCATTCAAAAAAGCTCTGACATTCTGTAATCCCCAATCACTGGCAATCACTGTGAATAGTGATTGTATGTCGAGCATAACAAACAAATAATCTTTAGACAAAGTAGATACTTTATCAAACTGTTTAGATAAAAAGAACTCAGTGTCTTTTAGGACTGTGTCACATTCATCTAGAAATGGATGTAAGTTTTTTTAACAAAAATTGATAGTGGCTCTCTGCTCCAACCCTTACCAGAAACAATATGTCTCATGGGTGGGCACTCCAAGTTATTATGTATTTTAGGAAGCCCATATATCGTAGGAACGAGGGGGTGTTCAACATTAAAATAATTAAACAAACTCTCAGAAATGAAACCTGGCATGAGTAAGTCAAACATAAAAGAAACTTTTTCCATAATTCCTGACACAGTAGTTCTTGAAACATTTAAATAAGTCGTTTCATCATATAATAACTTTCTCATTTGTGTTAGATACAAATCTCTGTCAAGTACCACAATACTGCCACCTTTATCTGCAAGTCTAACCTCTACTGAGTGCATGTTCTTTAACTCAAATAGAGCAGTAGAATCATCTGGTGACATGTTTGAAAAAAGAGGTTTAGAGTGAGTGTCAAACAAATCCGTAAACTGTTTCTCACACAGAGAAATAAATGCTTCTACCATGGGGTGAGGTTGAGGAATAAAGGTACTTTTTTTTTAAATTCAGTAACATTAAGCTGAGAGTCACCTTTGAAAACAGTTTTGAGTGTCAATGATCTGCCCAAAAGTCTGAAATCTTTAAGCAACTCTACTGGTTCAGCTGCATTGTCTGAGGCCTAGAATACAGCTTCCATGGTACCCGATAATATCCCTTGATGTGGTCTACATGAATTACAAAGTGAACTGGCACCACATCTGTGTGCTCTGTTCACTCACAGCCTCACCTCAGGCTTTGTCCCTACCGAATGGCGCACTGCTACAGTCATCCCTCTCCATAAAAGAAGAGCAACTACAGACTCTAGAAATTAACGCCCCATTAGCCTGATGAGTCTGATATGTAAGGCTATGGAGCACATCATCATGGACCTAATTAACAAGGATATAAGGAATCTCCAAATGCTAGATTCCACACAATTTAGTTTTATAAAAGGTAGATCATGCCTTCTCAACCTGGTTGACTTCTTTAAGTCAGTTACCAGAGCAGTGGATGAAGGTAAGGCAGTTTATACAGCCTACCTCGATCTGGCCAAGGCCTTTGATACCATTCCTTACTCAGGAATTATTGATAAACTCACCAAACTAGGCATCGACCCCTATATTGTTAGGTAGGTTGCAAATTGGCTCACAGATAGAACCCACAGTATGAAAGTAGCGGACTCCAAGTCAGACTGCTGACCAGTCACGAGTGCAGTCCCACAGAGATCAGTCCTGGGTCCTCTCCTGTTTAGCATCTACTTCTCAGAAGTCCAGGCCAACACGGAGGGACTCTGGCTGATCAAATTCACAGACAACTGTAAGCTGGGAGTCATTATTAGCTCCCCAAGTGATGCAGACATCCTACAGAAAGGCCTCACTGAGACCAATGACCGGTGTCGAAATCATGGCCTTAAACTTAATGCCAAAAAATGTGTAGTCATCCCCTTTGCAAAAAACTCAGTTCCCACTAATTACCACATCGATGGTAGCTCACTGAACACTGAAGGCGTTATAAGAGATCTGGGGTCACAGGTTGACAGCAACCTCTCCTTCAACCACGACATTGCCACAGTAGTCAGAAAGTCCTTCTATGTGGCACATCTCATTACCAAGAGTTTTGCATCCAGGAAGAAAGAGGTCATTACTTCTCTTTACTCTTCTCTTATTAGACCAATCATAGAATATAATGCCCCATTTGGCATGTACCTCACTAGATACCTACGACAGTTGGAGAGGCCACAAAAGTACCTCACAAAGAGCATCCTAGGCCTTAAACACATGTCCTACATGGACAGACTCATAAAACTCCAGCTATTCTCTGTCTCATATTGTCTACTAAGAGGTGATCTCTGCTTGACTTACAAAGCCATGTCTGACCCAGCTCTGCTAGAAATGCTACATCTAAAGAAATCCCAATCCCTCCACACCACACACTCTAGAGACCTCAACCTCATTACCACAGTCAACAGAACATGCTGGAGGAACAGATTCATAACCCAGAGACTACCCATTCTCTGGAATAGACCTCCCATACATGTCAAGCAGAGCACCTCACTAGCCCTCTTCAAGCAAAATATTGATAAGTGGATGGGTAATAAAAAGTTCACCCCGGGGATCAGTCCTGTGGATCTACTTGATAGATGCACTGGGAACTAACGACGGGTGGCACAATGCCAGGGCACTTCTATGGGCTAGGCTTGTAAAGGCACCAGGGCCATTAGCCTAGTACACACCTATGAACCTATGAACCTATATGACAACAACAACAGAGGCACACACCGCATTCACTGTGGGTTTATACATCATATGGCAGCTTGGGAGGTGTTCCCGGTGCTACTATATGGCATAGTCTGCCTCCAATACGTGGGCATTGGATGGTGCTAGGATTCAGTCAATAAATATGCCAGGCTACCATCCAGGAACAGTCTGCCACTAACCCTACCAATATGGCCTGATTGAGTGCATGCCTTGCACAAGGATATCCACCATAACAGCCAGTGTCTTGGTGAGACTGTGGAGACCAGGGATGATGTCATGCTAGAACGTATGAGGGATTTAGTGGCACACATTGCGGCTATATACAACTCCATACAAAGGACAGGAAGTGCCACCATAACTTCCCTGTCCAACAGTGGTGTCCATAGTAGTGAAGAGATACATACATGGGGTCATCATGTCTTGAGGCCGTCCTGGGGTACACAGTTTGCTGTCACAGGTCTAAGGACATATCACTTCCCCTTCCCACATTTTGGGTGTCAATGACTGATAGGCTCCAGAAGCAGGATACTTCACCATGACTTCTATATAGTTCCTGTCCATTGGCAGCAAAACATTATAGTCAAAGGGGAACTGTAGTCCCACCAC
>NC_056731.1:1937510521-1937585676 GCF_019279795.1 Protopterus annectens
CACAACAAGTACAATTATGACTCTGTCATTGTCCATGTTGGAGTGAATGACTTGAGACGTACCTCCCTGGACTACATGAAAAGAGACATGGAAGAGCTCTCGGATCATGTGGCCCAGGCAGGTATGACCCTAGCCCTGAGTAGCATCCTGCCTTCGCCCAGAATGATACCACAATATAAGGATAAAATGGTTGACTTCAACAATTAGCTAAGCTTATGGTGTCATTCAAAGGGGATCCAGTATCTGTCTGCCTGGGATGACATGATTGACAGACCACGATGCTTTGCCAGAGATGGTCTGCACCTGTCGCCCCTGGGATTCAGGTTACTGGCTAAGGCTCTTGCCACCCCTATAGTGCCTTTTTTAGGCAAACTTCAAAGGACAAAACCACCACCGTAACAGATACAAGCATGCAAAATCTGAAGGTAATGCTACTCAATGCTAGAAGTCTAAACCTCAAAATGCACTCTCTCGAGGCACTCCTAAAAATGGAGAACATCGATATCTGTGCAGTAACTGAGACCTGGTTCAAGGCTCCAGAGAGCACCCCTGCAATACCAGGCTACAACTCTTACCACACTTTTCGCCACCAAACCAGGACCGAAACACTAAAGGTGGAGGAGTGTCAATATTCACCAAGGATATTCACACCACCAGGCTAGTTGGCCAACACAATGTGTCTGAAATTCTCCAAGTGCAACTAACACTAGGTAAGACTGCAATCCAAATTGTAGCTTGCTACAGATCCCCCACCATACCCCAAGATTCTCACTACACCTTTCTAAACATACTGGAAAATATTAAGATAGAACCAAACACCCTAATACTGGGTGATTTTAACTACCCTGCCATTAACTGGGAAAACTACTCATGTCCCAACACCTTTGCGCAACGGTTCTTGGAATTCATAAATTCCAACGCCCTGGATCAACTAATCCAATGTCCCACCAGGGGCTCCAATATCCTAGACCTGGTCATTACCAACATGGGAAATCAATGCTCCATACCTATGGTCACCCCCTCGTTAGTCAGGCCTGACCATAAGCTAATCACCCTTAATATCCACATCCCACCCCCACCCCCCAGTAAAGAAAGCACCATAAAAAACTTCTCCAAAGCCAACTTCATGCTACTCAAGTCAGAAGTGACAAACTTCATGACACCCATGCAGACGGGAACTGAAAGTTCAACTGCTGAATCCTACACTAAGGCACTGTACAAGCACATCCACTCATGCATGAATCGTGCCATCCCAAATAGAACCAAAATGCTCTCATCCAAAAAAAGGAAGCCAATCTGGTGGTCCCCTGCCATAAACAAACTTTACAACAAAAGGAAGAAACTTTTGCAGAAAAGAGGAAAATCCCAGGATGCAAAAAACTCCCTTACTAGCCTCATTAAGAAACTGAGATGCCTCATAAAATCCTCCAAAGCTAGTTACGAAAATAAAATTGCCAAAGATTCCAAAGACAACCACAAAGCATTCTATAACTATGTCAAGAATCTAAATGGCAATGCTCAGACCTGCTCTGAGCTAAAACAGAATGGCATTAAATATACTGATCTGAAGGATATTGCCAATATCCTGGCAGATCGATTCAGTGCCAAGTTCACCCCCCTCTCACCCCCTAAATGGCCCATCTCAATACCGGAAGATTGCCAAATTCCAGTAATAACAGCCACACAGGTACAAAACGCATTCTCTAAAGCCAAGAATACAGCATCCATGGGACCAGATGACATCCCGGGCTGTGTACTACATGAACTACAATATGAACTGGCACCTCACCTAAGTGTCATGTTTAATCATAGCCTCACCTCAGGTTTCATGCCCACTGAGTGGCGCAGAGCTACAGTTATCCCAATCCACAAGGAGGGATCCACCTTGGATCCCAGAAACTACCGTCCCATCAGTCTGACAAGCCTTATCTGCAAGGCCATGGAGCGTATTATCATGGAACTTATAAACAAAGACATTGGCAACCTTCAAACACTGGACCCCACCCAGTTTGGGTTTGTGAAGGGCCGATCTTGTCTCCTGAACCTGATTGACTTCTTTGAATCAGTCTCCAGAGCCATGGACAAGGGTAAGGTGGTCCACACAGCCTATCTGGACCTTGCCAAGGCCTTTGACACCATCCCCCACTCTGGAATCATAGATAAACTTACTAAGTTGGGCATTAATCCCTATGTCACCCAATGGGTTGCTAAATGGCTTACTGATAGAACCCACACTGTAAAAGTAGCCGACTCCAAATCCAGCTCCAGACAAGTGACAAGTGGAGTACCTCAGGGTTCAGTCCTGGGGCCGCTCTTGTTTGGCATCTACTTCTCTGAAGTACAGGTCAACACTAAGGGACTCTGGCTAACAAAGTTTGCAGATGACTGCAAACTGGGAGCCATTATTGAATCCCCAAATGATGTGGATACTCTACAAAAGGGCCTTACGGAAACAGATGCTTGGTGCCAGAGCCATGGGCTCAAGCTCAATGCCAAGAAATGTATTGTTATCCCCTTTGGGAAAAAACATGTATCCATGAATTTTCATATAGGTGGCAGTACACTAAACACAGAAAGTGTGATAAGAGACTTAGGGACACAGGTGGACATTGGTCTCACCTTCGATAACCACATCGCCACAACAGTCAGGAAATCCTTCTATGTGGCACACCTCATCACAAAGGGCTTTTCATCCAGAAAAAAGGAGGTCATTGTCCCACTGTACTCATCCCTCATTAGACCCATTATAGAATACAACGCCCCATTTGGTATGTACCTCTCAAGACATCTGCAACAACTGGAAAGGCCTCAGAAATACCTCACTAAAAGAATCACAGGCCTAAAGCAGATGCCCTACGCTGACCGCCTTAAAAAACTCCAGCTATACTCTGTCGCATATCGTCTACTCAGAGGCGATCTCTGCTTAACATACAAGGCCATGTCAAACCCAGAGCTGTTGGACATGCTACACTTAAAGAAATCCCAATCCCTCAGAGCTACACGCCCAGGGATCTAAACCTTGTCATCACAATAAACAAAACATGCTGGAGGGATAGGTTCCTGACCCAGAGACTCCCCAGACTCTGGAATAGATTGCCCATACATGTCAAGCAGAGTGCCTCTTTGGACCTCTTCAAGAGGAACCTTGACGATTGGATGGGAGAAAGGAAATTCACCCCAGGGATCACATCAGTCGCCCTGCTAGACAGGGGTCCAGGAAAGTAAATAATGTGGGAAGAAATAGCCAGGGAATTGTTATGGCTAGGCTTGTATAGGCCCTAGGGCTGATAGCCTAGTACCAACCTATGAACCTATGCTGCTTGCATAAACGTTAAAATGGCTCACTTTGTTGACCAAATCAGTGTTCAACTAAATAAACAGTAACAACATACACACATATATAGATGCATACATTTTATATGTATATATATATATATATATATATATATATATATATCTGTGTGTGTATGTTGTTTAAGTGATTGAATAGTGAAATCGTATCACAGAAAAAATGCCAGTAGAGATGACTGAAAATTAACTGACCAACCATTGCCAGCTTTGTTTCTGGGCAAGATTGTTAATAGAAGGGATTGGAAAGTTTGTTATTGGTCAGTGTTTTGTATATAACCATATCAAAGGCTGTAGTTATGTCTATATAAATTACATCACATCACCAATTTTCATTTATAGCTGTTATTATATTATATTGGCCTTTCTTTAAATACCAAGGTATCAGTCATCTACCATAAGAAATTGGAAATAATTATTTTTTATAAACAGTTTGAATGAACCTTTTTATTTTCTTTTCCTTGTGCAACTGCAATACTATTTGGCACGTGAAATTAGATTTTTAAGAGTCTTCATTTGTTTTAAAAATATGCTGACTGATGTCTTATTTTTTAGTGAAAAATGACTTCACTGCATTAGTGTGACTATTTCTTAAAAAGAAAGACCAGTCATCAGCTATCATGACACAATACTGGTTGGTTCATTAAAAGAGTATCAGTAACTGAGATCTTGATATCTGATTAGAACTCTAATGGTGGCAGCATGCTGTGAATACAAGCAGCCTTGTCATTGGGGAGGAATTAGCAATCCTTCCAGGGAAATATTTTGAGTATGCATGTGTTTGAAAACAGCTTGGTTAAGTCTCAGTTAACCGGGCTCAGGCTGAGCTGGGCAAAATTCTGGGTCATCATCAATGATTATAACCCTGTTGTACAGCTGACACTGTATAGCTTATTTGAGAGTGACAGGTAATGGATATAAGCAAATGCAGTGGTGCACATTTGCCATAAGCTCTTAAGGCTAATCATCCTCTTGTGTACATATTTGGGAGGCAGTGGTGTGGATTTGAGCTCCATAATCTCTATCCCCTCACTAAATTAGTAGCAGTTAATGTGGGCTCTGTAATCTCCACTGTCCATCACAATATACATGCTGCTTTACTTTCTGTGACTTTAAACTCTGGTGTTTTAAAAGTATGTCCAGCTTTACTCCGTCACATATCGCCTACTCAGAGATGATCTCTGCCTAACATACAAAACTATGTCAAACCCAGAGCTGTTGGACATGCTTCACTTAAAGAAATCCCAATCGATCCAAGCTAGATGCTCTAGGGGCCTAAACCTTGTCACCACAATAAACAGAACATGCCGGAGGGATAGATTCCTGTCCCAGAGACTTCCCATACTCTGGAATAAACTACCTATCTATATCAAACAAAGTGCCTCATTAGCACTCTTCAAGAAAAATCTTGATGATTGGATGGGAAATAGGAAATTCACCCCGGCGATCACCTCTGTGGCTCTACTCGACAGTGGTACAGGAAAATAATTTTCTTGGGTGGCAAAAGCCAGGGTACCTTTTTGGCTGGGCTTGTATAGGCCCCAGGGTCGATAGCCTAGTACCTACCTATGAACCTATGAACCTATAAAACTATGTTCTAACATATTACACTGTGAACCTATGTCTTACATAAATTGAAAATTTTGTTTATTGATCCATAGTTTCTTTTGTCAGTTATCAAACCAATCATCCTATTATATTTGCTCTTTATTCTTTATTTTCACAACATCAGTTCTTTCCAATTTAGCACTTTCCACAAATAGCCTGTTGTCGTGTTTCACTGAGCAGCATGCAGATTCCTTTGAGGGGTTCCTATTACGTGATCAAAGATGCATTCTGTCGAATGCATCTTGATCAACCGTAAAAGAATGAAAAGGCAAAATAGCGAAGCAGCTTTTAAGCAAATTTTTTCCCTGGGAAAGAATTCACTTGGCCGCTTCCATTACTTTGCCGATTTTTTGGCACTGTAGTGTGGTCTCGGAGATGGTATATTTAAGTGGGGGGTGTAGGGAGCAAAAATCGCTGTTCTGGGGTTTCAACATTGTAAGCTTTTGCTTACATGGGGTTGATTAATCATTGTTCGCTTATTTAAGCATTCGATGATGTGATACAGACCCTCCTTTGAGTGCTCTTATTTTTGATTTCTCAATATTTTTCCGAATAATACTTTATACTACAGCTTTTACAAAACTGATTAAATGTTGGACACCTCTTCATTTCATGATTATAGTCCTACCTTCTGTATACAGCTTGAATTTCAACTGTACCATGCTTTCCATGTACACTATGGCTCTCTTTCTTATTGCCATTTCTAAATTTGTGAATTTTCACTTTATATTTCAGTTTCATTTTATTATTCAAACCACATTTATTTCACAGACTGCCATTCCCTCAGCTTTTTTTAACTGCTTACTTCTAATTTCCCAAACGATATATACACCCAACAATCTTTGATAAGGTTAGGTCTACTTCATTTAAAAGCCTGCCCTTGTATGATCACTTCTTACAAGACAAAGTCTTCTACCTGTTAACAATAAATCAAGCAATCTGTCAAGTTCATTGTGTTTACCACACTTCTTTAGTTCAGTAACACAGGCATCAATAGTTTTCAATTACCTTTGTTTTTTATAAAGAATAAATTATAAAGAAATGAAAGATTTTTTTTCTAGACTCACAATAAATCTGAATTTCTCCATTATTGCTGCTATATTTCTCTATTCCCATTTTCTTTAATGGTTAAAGTATTAAATATCTCTAAGGATTACTCCCCTGCAACATCCAGAAAAGTAGTGCACAATACATTTAAGTCTGTTTGGCTATTTCATCTGTAATAACAAAGAAATCACATTTCTGAACCCAAAGCTTTCAGGTTTCAGTTAAAGTATCTTGCAGTGAAATCATCCCTGGTGATTGCAGAGATTCTTACAAATTAGATGACTGAATAATAAAATGGTAAATATCTTTCAAAATTAAGTAATTTTGAACAAAAATTATATTTCAATAATACAGAACAAGTAGTAACTCAAAAACCAAACAAGCTTTTCACTTGTGGCACCATGGAATTTAAATAAGATTCCTGAGGACTGACAAATGATACTGACAGTGAAGCATCCATGATGTATTTACTGTACTTGCAAAGTAGTGTGAATGAAACCCTGTGACATCCATTGCCCAATAACATTACAATCCATTTTAAATCTAAAGGCTCCACTGGAGGAAGCCATGATAACATGGTCCCTTTGGTTTTCAGTTTAGTTTTCATTGCCTTGTTCAGGTGCTTGCTTCAAAATCCTGAGTAAGAGTAAGTTTGAAATTACTATTATACCTGAAATGTCAGATTTCACTGAATACTCTAAGAAGAGACCATTCATCCTGATGAATACAAATTAATACTAAAATGTGATGGTAAATACAATACTTCTGAGTTTTAGACATCTAGCAGTGGTAACAGAATGTCAAAAATCTTATTTCAACTACAAATTTAGTTGAATATTTTTTGCGTGATTTTTCTTATAAAAGTTGATTTAAGTTGTCATTGTATTCTGTGGTAACTGATTTTGATTATTCTTTTCTTTTAAAATGTTTTATTAATTTGCAGATGAATATAGATTCCTTAAATGAGCATGTCATTAATGATTTGCTAAAGCACAAATATCTTGTACAGAGTAATAGATGCTATGCATGACTCCCATTTGCAAATATCCCATGGGTCTCTATTACAGGAGGTTTAAGGTATCACACAGTGAAAACTCTAGCTTGGCTAATTTCTTCTTGTATTTCTTTTTACAATTTTGTTTGTCTGTGTGACTATGGACTATATTGAAAACATTTCAGGTCTGAAATTTAATCACAATAAAACAAAAACCTTGCTTATAAATGAAGGGATAACCACTAAGTTAAACTCTTAGAAAAAATTTGGCAGGGACAATTTATAGTTAAAATACTTAGGAATTACTATTGCGACTAATAATAAAAAAATCAGTTTTAGTTAACTACAAAAAGCTAATTGATACAATATCTAAATTAACAGACAATTGGAATAAATAAATTATTTTTCACATTTGAGGATAGAATTATGTTGATCAAAATGATAATCTTACCAAAAATCTTATTCTTTAGTCAGTTATTAATTCTTCTCCCTTCTAAAACAGTTTAAAAAATAAATTATATTTTACTAAAGTTCTTATGGTATCCCAAAAAAAGCAAGAATCTCCTTAGACTGGCACACCAAGAATTGGGAGGAGGGAGGCATTGGTTTCCTTAGTATTGACTTATATTCTAATCTGTAAATATTAAAGTAACACTCCAGTGGCTTGACTCCTCTTATGCTTCTTGTTGGAAATCAATACATAACAATATACTAATAGATAATAACTCTATAATAGAAATGTATACAAATTTGGACATCAGTACCATTTTGGGGGGTTTAAAAGACTATATATTAAATGAAAAACATAAGTTTGCTCTCTACATTTCATAAATCAAGTTCTATTAATATTCAAAAGATTTATGAAATATAATTATCTAATCAAATATCTACTAATAATATTTCCTATAGCTTTCACAAGTGGGTACTTAATATCTTTTAAAACAAGGAAAATGTTTCATTTAAAGAACAGTAATTTAATTTATTGGCATCAATTTCTTAATGGGAATAAAATACACTCAGCTGATTATCTGATTATTTGATACAGTCTGGAAAATAGTAGTTGGTTAGATTTACAAACATGTAAGGAATATATCCAAGGCAAAATTAAAATAGCATTAGACATTAAAAACTAAAACTATTCCAAAAATCCTAGACTTCTTTTCTAATATAAATAATAATCTATTTAAAGGTAAGTCATACTTGTCAATCATATATACAATTATTAGAATTAAATTTGTTCCCCCTAAATTGTCATATTGGAATTACTTGACAAAAATAAATAAAGAAGAATTTTCTGAGAAAAGTAAGAAACAATCCTTAAAATCTTCAGGAAAATCAACATCCTGTCTATATTGGAAGATTTATACATGGACATTTTTGTACAGACATTTTCTAACACCCCAAAAATGCTGTTATATATAAATTAAAAAAATAAAATGCTGGAAACGTAATGAAGCTCTTGATGCAGATTGGATTCATATGATCATGGAATGCAACATATTGTCATCTGTCTTGACTGATTTTTGAAGCTTTTGCTAAGAATTGTGGTCAGATAATTGTACTATTACAGATTCCTTGATTTTGTTCAATGCCCCAATCTCAGAAGTTATTCCAATAATGCAAATACCTCTTCTTTGGTTTGTACTAGCTATTGCTAGGAAAGTTATAACTAAAAAACTGGAATACTACTCTCTCTTTTACTAGTGAATTTATCTGTCTAGCCAAATCTGTTTGTAAAAAATGAATTATCGACCATAAAAATGAGAATTAAAAATGTAATTCATCAATACATAGCCTGGCAGAAATTTAATGATCTATTAGAAAAGTACTAATGGTTTTGTGTATATAATTCTTGTTATTGACTTTTGTATATAGTTTTTTTTGTGTGTGCTTGTTCAAACTGTTGAATTATTGTTGGAATATGTAAAATCAAATAAAAACTTAAAAAGAGATTCTATAGTAGTCAAAGGAAAGAAAAATACTGCTAAGAAAAATCGAAGCATACATCAATCAAATAAATATAAATATTACAAGATGGGAAACAATGGCCAACTACTGATCACAGTAACACCTGACACCAAAATCTCCATCAAGCAATAGTTTCCTCTAAAGAGAAATATTTTGATTTTAAAATTAAAGAGACAGTACAGGAAGGAAAAGAAAAGAAACTGCAAACAATTTTTGCTCTTCCAAATAGGAGTTTTCTATATTTTATATGGTTGAATACATAGATCCACATTTGGATTTAGGAATCTCTTCAGGACTAATCAGTGACTGATGGTAGAAATTGTCCTCAAACTTAGTGTTTGCTAATGATAATTTAACACAAATACATTTTAAGTAACTAGATCTTTATTTTGCAAAGTGAAAGCATGTAATTTCCACATCTCTGAACCCTGTTTAATAAAATTGTTTTATTAAACAGTATTTCATTTGACAGGACACTTGCCAAGAAATTCCACCATATTTCTAAAACCACTTCTCTGTCTTTTTTACTGCAACCTTCAAAGCATTTTAAAGTCCTCATGCTGTTGTTTTGTAGGAAAAGGATCATTTTACTGTTTTCTGTTTGGTAAAATTGTAGTCCTTCATTCTGGACTTCTGCAGGACATTTACCTTACCTAGAATGAGGTGCTAGCAAAGAGAAGTACTTGGAGTCATTATGTATTCATAGTTATTCCTTTGTAATATCCATATATTATAATGCCATTTGTACATCTGAAACAGCATCATATGCCTTTTCTCACAAACTTGATTCTCACATTGCCCCTCCAGGGTGATAGCAGTCTGGCAATAGTTCTAAAGCCCTCAAAACCTTTTACTTGTTTTGAGTGGATTCTATGCTGTCCTTGTTGTGATGCCAGCGTAGAGCAAATATACTTAAAATGTGATGTCTGTATTTCTTTTTTTAATTCAGACTATAGCCCATATGCCAGCTGAAATGAAACTGAAAAATAAGCAACAGACTCTATGAAATTGCATTTATAAGATGTGTTAAAGGTGACAGGAGAATTGTATTTATCTTTGGCCTCTTGTGAAATTTTATTTGCAATATGTGTGCTTCTGTAGCACAAAAACATTTCTTAGTAAATGTAGAAAAAAGAGGAAGAAGAAGAAGGAAAATAGAAAAGAAAATATATGGAAATTATAATTAAAGTATAAAGTATAAATGTATGCCCTCATGAGACAGGAAGCCAAGGGCTATAAGTAACAGGACACTTTAAGATAGCCTACCTATCTGTTAAAAATTATTGGTATGTAAATGTGAAATTGTTCCATTTTATCTGGGGGGGGATCAGAATGTGAATAAATGGGCACACCTCTGGTTTCTGACAGGGAAAATATAATACACTACAATATAATATTTTGAATCAAAACCAGTGTAAAGCAGTAATCTGTCTTGCTAGAAGAGGTGATCTATTTATGTTTCTGATTCATAATCTGCCTGTACAATATTTTAGTACTTAGACCACCTAAGGGTTCATTTTTCTTTCAGTAATCAAAATATAAGGTATTTATCTAACCTAGTCAGTCTGCAAGTATTCTGTCTGTGCAACTGATCAAGTCTATCTAAAAGAGGCTATTTCCCGCAACTCAAGTCCCCCCAGAGACATGAAACCGTCAACCCTCAACTGCTAGGCTGCCTTCTTGCCTTTCGGCTGTGGTCTCTTATATAAAAGAACCTGTATGTGTAACTAATGTATGTTTTATTTTTATCTCTGCTATTGCTCCTCTCACTCTAGTGGCAAGCACAGGTGTCCTAGGCCATTCTGTTTTTACTCTTTTAGCAAGTGCACCCCTAGACCCATTGTCTGAGCTTCGGCCTGAAACAGAAGCTTTAATACCATCATACCGCTGTTACGTCCCTTGTCCTGCCAACAGATTTTCTTCAAACAGTTAAATATTTGCCAACCTGTGTGATTGTTTTCACTGATAGGCTTGGGAGGCTGGTTTTCAATCTGGTGCTATTACACATAGGTTCCTTCATTAGTGTGAGCCTCACTGACTTACTCAATCACCCGGCATTTCTGCTGAATGGGATTTTCTTGTTTAGTTACCTAACAACCCCTCACTGCCTTACTCAATCTCCTGTCATTTCTGCTGAACGGGATATCCTTGATTAGTTACCTAGCAACCCCTCCCCTGACCAATCAGGTGACGACAGCGGTATTGTAATACCTGGCCTGGGAACAGTGCCATTTTTAAGTATTCCTTATCCCACCCGAGCCCCATCACCAAGTGTTTGCCACGTAAGTGTTTTGTGATATTTTATGTGCAAATTCTAGGACGCAGTGTCTTAAGCTGAGTTAATCAAATATACTATGTCAATTTGTAGTTTTAAATGTGCTAGACTACGTTAAATGTGTTAGTCTACAGTGAAGAATTTCATAAACTGCAGTGAAGAATTTCACAACCTGTATGTTTGTCATGTTTTTATGTGTCTGCTCCTTTGCTAGTTGAATCGCTGAAGAGCTGAATCTTGTAATGCACACTGTTACAATTGTTAATAATTAGGGTGCCTGCTGCTGTAAAACCACTCCACTAAATGAACTGAAGCTAATTCCATATAGTGCGACAGAGTTGTTGTACCAGGTTAGATGCCATTAAACTGTAACACATACGTGGTTCTTGAATTCTGCAGTATTAAACCTTGTTCTTGAGATACAGAGCCATTGGTATCGGCAGTAAAACAAACATGCCAGTATTGTAAAGTGTAAACATCACATTAACTGTATGGCTAATTATGTCTGTATTTTAATGAAATAGCTCTTATATAGTTTGCTGCTAGAAAGATTAGTTCACCAACATGTTGTCTGTTATTTAATCCAAACATTGCTATAGCTGATTGCTAACAGCTACTTAGCCAGTGTTAGCCAGGATTGAGCCATTAGCAAAAGTTGGACGGAATGTCGGCTAAATACAACTTAAATGTATGTCCGCGTGCTGCATTTTAAAACTCTAGGTAGCGCTCTATCATAGTGTTATGCTTACTAATGCTAGAGCCTAATTCTAATGCGAGGAACATATTGTTGAAACTGTCTATTCCTTACTTAGCTGATTTTTCTAGGTGGTTTTACTACATTTAAGTAGCAGATTTCTCCTTATATGCATTGTTTCTAAGTTTTGTATTGCACTGTGCAACTTAGCTAAATAGCTTATTTATTTTATTTATTTATTTGCAATTTGATTACTGGGGAAATCCACTGGGCCGAATTGACCCATTTTCAGTGGAGACCTGGGGAGAAAAGCTCCAAGATGCATTATACAGTTTAGATACAAATGATAGTTAATATTAAAGATCTTATGTAGAATAGTTACTCATAAATGCATTCAATATCATGCATAGTTAACAAAATCATTAAGCTTGAAGGTAGGGATCACACAGTTTCATTTGAGGAAAACAGATATGGGTTAGGTGTGGAAACAGTTTACATATAAACCTTTTAAGAAAATGTATATACACGTTACATACACACATCAACAGTAGAGTGTTATTTATAGTATTTTCAAGGTTGGGCTGTGTGAGAGTAGCTGTAGGAAGTGAGAGCTTAGAGAGAAGCTATAGAATTGTTGAGAGCTTAGATAGGCTTATAGGAAGATAACTATGAGAGTTGTAGAGCTTGGGAACCAGAGCGAGAACCCCCTTGGATTAGGTTGGGTGAAGGCAGGTACATTTCCATTTAGTGGACATGTGTTTGAATAGTTGGGTTTTGAAGTTTTCTGAGTTTGGTATGGTTCTTAGTGTGGAGGGAAGGGAATTCCATTATTTGTCTAGTGAGAAAGATAGGAGAAGTTGGCCAGCAGGACGTTTAGATTTAAGATTAGTAATTAAGTTCTGATTTTCAGATCTGAGAGCTCTGTTGGGTGTATAAGGAGGAAGGATGTTAGTTAGAGCGGGACATTTTGTTGGGTGAAATATGGGTCTATGTGCAGTAGTGAGTTGGAGATAGTCTAGGTAGTTTGGGAGTTCAAGCCATTTCAGGGATTATAGGGTCTGGCAGTGATGAGTGGTATTTTTAGATTTAGAGGCAAATTTAGAGATTTTGTTGCAGCAGTTTTCTAGTTTAGAGGTGATAGAGGAGGACACGTTGGTTAGGAGAGGGGCTCCGTATAATAAGGAAGGAAAAAGATAAGTCGAGGCCAGAGTTTGCCTGGTAGAGTTGGAGAGAAAGCAATTATTACTATAGAGCATACCTAGCTTTTGGTGTTTTTTTTTAATATTTTGTTGAATATGAATATCAAACTTGAAGTGTTCATCTGCAGTAATGCCACGGAGTTTGGCAGAGGGGACTACTTCTATAGGTGAGTTGGTTTGACTATAGACTTTGAAGTTGCTTTTATCATAGGAGAGGGTCTTTGTGGGAGGGAATAGTAGAATATTTGATTTATTTGTATTGAGAGAGAGGTGGTTTTAACGCATCCAGTTTTCAGTTGTTGGGAAGGCAGTTTGGGTTTTAGTCAACAATTCAGAGAGGTTTGAGGCAGAGCAGACTAAGGTTGAATCATCTGCGTATTGAATGATTTTAGCATCAGGAATAGCAGTGTGAAAGTTATTGATGAACATGTTAAAAAGCATTGGCCCAAGGATGGATCCCTGTGGTACGCCAGTTGGGGTAGGTAAGAAGGAAGAGATGGAGTTCTTCCATTTGACTGCCTGTGATCTGTCTGATAGATAGCTGGAGAACCAGGATAAAGCATTATGTGAGAAATTAAGGTTTGAGAGATGACAGAGAAGGTGCTTGTGGGAAACAGTATCAAAGGCTTTAGACAGATTGAGTAAAACAGTAGTAACTAAGTGGCCTGAATCCCGGGCTTGATTGACAGTTTCTAGGAAAGAGAGTAGAGCGGTTATTGTGCTATGGCCTGGATGGAAGCCATGCTGGGTAGGAGTGAGAAGATTGTTTTGGGTCAGGAAAGGCATAAGTTGGAGGTCTTCCATTTGACTGCCTGTGATCTGTCTGATAAGTTGGAGTTTTTCCATTTGACTGCCTGTGATCTGTCAGATAGATAGCTGGAGAACCAGGATAAAGCATTATGTGAGAAATTAAGGTCTGAGAGATGACAGAGAAGGTGCTTGTGGGAAACAGTATCAAAGGCTTTAGACAGATCGAGTAAAACAGCAGTAACTAAGTGGCCTGAATCCCGGGCTTGATTGACAGTTTCTAGGAAAGAGAGTAGAGCGGTTATTGTGCTATGGCCTGGACGGAAGCCATGCTGGGTAGGAGTGAGAAGATTGTTTTGGGTCAGGAAAGGCATAAGTTGGAGGTGGATGCATTTTTCTTGGATTTTGGAGATTGGTGAGAGCAAAGCAATGGGGTGAAATTCTGAGATGCTGGTATTTTTGCCTCCTTTATGGAGAGGAAGAATATAAGCTGAGCACCAGAGTTTGGGAATGTATGATTCTTTTTTGGATCGGTTGATAATGATGCTGATTGGGAGTGCAATGCCATCAGCAGCACATTTTAGGAAGGAAGAGGGAATATTGTCTGGAGCTTTAGAGCAAGGTTTAAGTTTGGACAAAAGTTTTTTTATAGTTAGTGGAGATGGGTTTGAGTTGAAACAGATGAGGTGAGTTAGAAGGGGGAGAGTGTAGAGCAGTTCGGTTATTATTGGGAAATGTCTTGGTGAGGGTAGTAATAGTGTCTATGAAAAATGAATTAAATTCAGAGCCTAGTTCGAGATCAAATTTACTTGGGTCAGGACAGGGATTATTCTTGGAACCTGGATTGAGGAGTGAGTTTACTGAGTTCCAGAATTTTTGTTTTTTTTTTTATTGTTATTGGATTGAAGTTTGATATAGTAGAATTTTTTGACTTTGGTGATTAGTCGTTTTGCACGGTTGCGGAGCTGTTTATATTGCAGCAATGTATTGGCCAGTTTATTGTTTTGGTAAAGCTTCCATAGTTTGTCACTGTGGTGCATAATCTGTTTTGTCTCTTTGGATAGCCAAGGAGCAGTTTTAGTTTTTATCCTTTTGTTTCTTAGTGGGGCTAGTGAGTTTAAAGTATCAAAGAAGACAGAATTGAAGTATTCTATAGCCTTGTCAAGAAGAAGGATGTTTAGAATTTGCCAGTTCATTTGTTTGAAAGTATTTGAGAAAGTAGTTGGGTTGAAGCTACTGAGGTTACGAGTTTGAATGTACTGATGCTGGTGTGGGGAGGAACTAGTTCAGCGATGCATGAAGGCAGGGAGGTGGCCGGTAAAGGTATCAGGGATTGTGCCAGAATTGGTTATTTTATTTGGATCTGAGACTAGGATCCAATCTATAGTGGATCCGGGACGGTTTATTTTGTTAGGTCGAGTGATGTAGAGGATTATTTGAGTGAAGTTATAGAGGTTAATGGATAGGGAGGGAGAGGGGCAATTGATTTTATTCCAGTCAATATTCACATCACCAAGGATATAAGTTTCATAGTTCATTTCAGTAGAGGCCCATAGGAGAATATTTTCAAGTGTAGAGATATTGTTACCAGGTGAGATATATAGGGCAATGATGCAGATATTTTTATGTTTATTTAGTTTTAGAATTCCAGCAGTTAGTTCAGTGTTCTGGAATTGAGGAATTGGAATTTGGAGGGGAATTAAGGTAAGAAGGTTGGAGTAGACTAGGGCAGTGCCTCCACCTTTTTTATTTAGTCGGTCATTTCTGAGACAATGAAATCCTGGGGGCAGAATCTCAGAGTCGGAGATAAAAAGCTTGAGCCAGGTTTCAGAGATGGCTAAGATATCAGGTTGGTTATGGCTTAACCAAGCTTGAAATTAGTGTACTTTGTTGTTTAGACTTTGTGCATTAATTGTAAAAATCCCTATGGTGTTGAGATAGGAGGAAGAGGGTAAGGGATGAGTGTTGTTAATAAAGGATGTAGGACCAGGGTTAGGAAGGATATCACCAGCTTGGACTCGGTTGTTGAAGGAAATATCCTTTAGCTTTCTGTTTCACTTTATTTTTCTATTACTATGTACTACTTTGTTCAAATGTTTGCCCTCTCCTCCACTTAATTATTGTTTTGCTCTCTCCTATTTTATTTCCACAAGTCTATCTAAAAGAGGCTATTTCCCACAATTCAAGCCCCCCCAGAAACACGGAAATGCCAACCCTCAACTGCTAGGCTCCCTTCTTTCCGTTCGGCTGTGGTCTCTCATATAAAAGAACCTGTATGTGTAACTAATGTATGTTTTATTTTTATCTCTGCCATTGCTCCCCTCACTCTAGTGGCAAGTACAGGTGTCCTAAGCCATTCTGTTTTTACTCTTTTAGCAAGTGCACCCCTAGACCCATTATCTGAGCTTCAGCCTGAAACAGAAGCTTTAATACCATCATACTGCTCAACTGCTGTTACCTCCCTTGTCTTGCCAACAGATTTTGTTCAAACAGTTAAATATTTGCCAACCTGTGTGATTGTTTTCACTGATAGGCTTGGGAGGCTGGTTTTCAATCTGGTGCTATTACACATAGGTTCCTTCATTAGTGTGAGCCTCACTGCCTTACTAAATCTCCCGGCATTTCTGCTGAATGGGATTTTCTTGTTTAGTTACCTAACAACCCCTCACTGCCTTACTCAATCTCCCGTCATTTCTGCTGAACAGGATTTCCTTGATTAGTTACCTAGCAACCCCTCCCCTGACCAATCAGGTGACGACAAAGGTATTGTAATACGTGGCCTGGGAACGGAGCCATTTTTAACTATTCCTTATCCCACCCAAGCCCCATCACCAATTGTTTGCCACGTAAGTGTTTTGTGATATTTTATGTGCAAATTCTAGGACGCAGTGTCTTAAGCTGAGTTAATCAAATATACTATGTCAATTTGTAGTTTTAGATGTGCTAGACTATGTTAAATGTGTTAGACTACAGTGAAGAATTTCATAACCTGCAGTGAAGAATTTCACAACCTGTATGTTTGCCATGTTTTTATGTATCTGCTCCTTTGCTAGTTGAATCGCTGAAGAGCTGAATCTTGTAATGCACACTGTTACAGTTGTTAATAATTAGGGTGCCTGCTGCTGTAAAACCACTCCACTAAATGAACTGAAGCTAATTCCATATAGTGTGACAGAGTTGTTGAACCAGGTTAGACGCCATTAAACTGTAACACATATGCTGTTCTTGAATGCTGCAGTAATAAACCTTGTTCTTGAGATACAGAGTCGTTTGTATCAGCAGTAAAACAAACGTGCCAGTATTGTAAATTGTAAACACCACACTAACTATATGGCTAATGATGTCTGTATTTTAATGTCATAGCTCTTATACAGTTTGCTGCAAGAAAGATTAGTTCACCAGCATGTTGTCTGTTATTTAATCCAAACACTGCTATAGTTGATTGTTAACAGCTACTTAGCCAGTATTAGCCAGGATTGAGCCGTTAGCAAAAGTTGGACGGAATGCCGTCTAAATACAACTTAAATGTATGTCCGTGTGCTGCATTTTAAAACTCTAGGTAGCTCTCTATCATAGTGTTATGCTTACTAACGTTAGACACTAATTCTAATGCGAGGAACATATTGTTGAAACTGTCTATTCCTTACTTAGCTGATTTTTCTAGGTCGTTTTACTACATTTAATTAGCAGATTTCTCCTTATATGCATTGTTTCTAAGTTTTGTATTGCACTGTGCAACTTAGCTAAATAGCTTTCTGTGTCACTTTATTTTTCTATTACTATGTACTACTTTTTTCAAATGTTTGCCCCCTCCTCAACTTAATTATTGTTTTGCTCTCTCCTATTTTATTTCCACAGCAAGTCTATCTAAAAGAGGCTATTTCCCACAACTCAAGCCCCCCCAGAGACACGGAAACGCCAATCCTCAACTGCTAGGCTCCCTTCTTGCCGTTCGGCTATGCTCTCTCATATAAAAGAACCTGTATGTGTAAATAATGTATGTTTTATTTTTATCTCTGCCATTGCTCCCCTCACTCTAGTGACAAGCACAGGTGTCCCAGGCCATTCTGTTTTTACTCTTTTAGCAAGTGCATCCCTAGACCTATTATCTAAGCTTCGGCCTGAAACAGAAGCTTTAATACCATCATACTGCTATTACCTCCCTTGTCTTGCCAACAGATTTAGTTCAAACAGTTAAATATTTGCCAACCTGTGTGATTGTTTTCACTGATAGGCTTGGGAGGCTGGTTTACAATCTGGTGCTATTACACATAGGTTCCTTCATTAGTGTAAGCCTCACTGCCTTACTCAATCTGCCGACATTTCTGCTGAACGGGATTTTCTTGTTTAGTTACCTAACAACCCCTTACTGCCTTACTCAATCTCCCATCATTTCTGCTGAATGGGGTTTCCTTGATTAGTTACTTAGCAACCCCTCCCCTGACCAATCAGGTGACGACAAAGATATTGTAATACCTGGCCTGGGAATGGCACCATTTTAACTATTCCTTATCCCACCCAAGCCCCATCATCAAGTGCTTGCCACATAAGTGTTTTATGATATTTTATGTGCAAATTCTAGGATGCAGTGTCTTAAGCTGAGTTAATCAAATATACTATGTCAATTTCTAGATTTAAATGTGCTAGACTACGTTAAATGTGTTAGGCTGCAGTGAAGAATTTCACAACCTGTATGCTTGCCATGTTTTTATGTGTCTGCTCCTTTGCTAGTTGAATCGCTGAAGAGCTGAATCTTGTAATGCACACTGTTACAATTGTTAATAATTAGGGTGCCTGCTGCTGTAACTCCACTCCATTAAATGAACTGAAGCTAATTCCATATAGTGCGACAGAGTTGTTGAACCAGGTTAGACGCCATTAAACTGTAACACATATGCGGTTCTTGAATGCTGCAGTATTAAACTTTGTTCTTGAGATACAGAGCCGTTTGTATCAGCAGTAAAACAAACGTGCCAGTATTGTAAAGTGTAAACACCACACTAACTATATGGCTAATGATGTCTGTATTTTAATGTCATTGCTCTTATATAGTTTGCTGCTAGGAAGATTAGTTCACCAACATGTTGTCTGTTATTTAATCCAAACACTGCTATAGTTGATCGTTAACAGCTACTTAGCCAGTGTTAGCCAGGATTGAGCCGTTAGTTATGGAATGTCGGCTAAATACAACTTAACTGTATGCCCCGTGCTGCATTTTAAAACTCTAGGTAGCTCTCTATCATAGTGTTATGCTTACTAACACTAGAGCCTAATTCTAATGCGAGGAACATATTGTTGAAACTGTCTATGCCTTACTTAAGTGATTTTTCTAGGTGGTTTTAGTACATTTAATTAGTGGATTTCTCCTTATATTCATTGTTTCTGAGTTTTGTATTGCACTGTGCAACTTAGCTAAATAGCTTTCTGTTTCACTTTATTTTTCTATTACTATGTACTACTTTGTTCAAATGTTTGCCCTCTCCTCCACTTAGTTATTGTTTTGCTCTCTCCTATTTTATTTCCACAGCAAGAATATCTAAAAGATACTATTTCCCACAACTCAAGCCCCCCCAGAGACATGGAAGCACCAACCCTCAACTGCTAGGCTCCCTTCTTGTCTTTCGGCTGTGGTCTCTCATATAAAAGAACCTGTATGTGTAACTAATGTATTTTTTTATTTTTATCTCTGCCATTGCTCCCCTCACTCTAGTGACAAGCACAGGTGTCCCAGGCCATTCTGTTTTTACTCTTTTAGCAAGTGCATCCCTAGACCTATTATCTAAGCTTCGGCCTGAAACAGAAGCTTTAATACCATCATACTGCTATTACCTCCCTTGTCTTGCCAACAGATTTAGTTCAAACAGTTAAATATTTGCCAACCTGTGTGATTGTTTTCACTGATAGGCTTGGGAGGCTGGTTTACAATCTGGTGCTATTACACATAGGTTCCTTCATTAGTGTAAGCCTCACTGCCTTACTCAATCTGCCGACATTTCTGCTGAACGGGATTTTCTTGTTTAGTTACCTAACAACCCCTTACTGCCTTACTCAATCTCCCATCATTTCTGCTGAATGGGGTTTCCTTGATTAGTTACTTAGCAACCCCTCCCCTGACCAATCAGGTGACGACAAAGATATTGTAATACCTGGCCTGGGAATGGCACCATTTTAACTATTCCTTATCCCACCCAAGCCCCATCATCAAGTGCTTGCCACATAAGTGTTTTATGATATTTTATGTGCAAATTCTAGGATGCAGTGTCTTAAGCTGAGTTAATCAAATATACTATGTCAATTTGTAGTTTTAAATGTGCTACACTACGTTAAATGTGTTAGGCTGCAGTGAAGAATTTCACAACCTGTATGTTTGCCATGTTTTTATGTGTCTGCTCCTTTGCTAGTTGAATCGCTGAAGAGCTGAATCTTGTAATGCACACTGTTACAATTGTAATAATTAGGGTGCCTGCTGCTGTAAATCCACTCCATTAAATGAACTGAAGCTAATTCCATATAGTGCGACAGAGTTGTTGAACCAGGTTAGACGCCATTAAACTGTAACACATACGCTGTTCTTGAATGCTGCAGTATTAAACTTTGTTCTTGAGATACAGAGCCGTTTGTATCAGCAGTAAAACAAACGTGCCAGTATTGTAAAGTGTAAACACCACACTAACTATATGGCTAATGATGTCTGTATTTTAATGTCATTGCTCTTATATAGTTTGCTGCTAGGAAGATTAGTTCACCAACATGTTGTCTGTTATTTAATCCAAACACTGCTATAGTTGATCGTTAACAGCTACTTAGCCAGTGTTAGCCAGGATTGAGCCGTTAGTTATGGAATGTCGGCTAAATACAACTTAACTGTATGCCCCCGTGCTGCATTTTAAAACTCTAGGTAGCTCTCTATCATAGTGTTATGCTTACTAACACTAGAGCCTAATTCTAATGCGAGGAACATATTGTTGAAACTGTCTATGCCTTACTTAAGTGATTTTTCTAGGTGGTTTTAGTACATTTAATTAGTGGATTTCTCCTTATATTCATTGTTTCTGAGTTTTGTATTGCACTGTGCAACTTAGCTAAATAGCTTTCTGTTTCACTTTATTTTTCTATTACTATGTACTACTTTGTTCAAATGTTTGCCCTCTCCTCCACTTAGTTATTGTTTTGCTCTCTCCTATTTTATTTCCACAGCAAGAATATCTAAAAGATACTATTTCCCACAACTCAAGCCCCCCCAGAGACATGGAAGCACCAACCCTCAACTGCTAGGCTCCCTTCTTGTCTTTCGGCTGTGGTCTCTCATATAAAAGAACCTGTATGTGTAACTAATGTATTTTTTTATTTTTATCTCTGCCATTGCTCCCCTCACTCTAGTGACAAGCACAGGTGTCCCAGGCCATTCTGTTTTTACTCTTTTAGCAAGTGCATCCCTAGACCTATTATCTAAGCTTCGGCCTGAAACAGAAGCTTTAATACCATCATACTGCTATTACCTCCCTTGTCTTGCCAACAGATTTAGTTCAAACAGTTAAATATTTGCCAACCTGCGTGATTGTTTTCACTGATAGGCTTGGGAGGCTGGTTTACAATCTGGTGCTATTACACATAGGTTCCTTCATTAGTGTAAGCCTCACTGCCTTACTCAATCTCCCGGCACTTCTGCTGAACGGGATTTCCTTGATTAGTTACCTAGCAACCCCTCCCCTGACCAATCAGGTAATGACAAAGGTATTGTAATACCTGGCCTGGGAACTGCGCCATTTTTAAGTATTCCTTATCCCACCCGGGCCCCATCACCAAATGCTTGCCACCTAAGTGTTTTATTATATTTTATGTGCAAATTCTAGGATGCAGTGTCATAAGCTGAGTTAATCAAATATACTATGTCAATTTCTAGATTTAAATGTGCTAGACTACGTTAAATGTGTTTGACTACAGTGAAGAATTTCACAACCTGTATGTTTGCCATGTTTTTATGTGTCTGCTTCTTTGCTAGTTGACTCGCTGAAGAGCTGAATCTTGTAATGCACACTGTTACAATTGTTAATAATTAGGGTGCGTGCTGCTGTAAAACCACTCCACTAAATGAACTGAAGCTAATTCCATATAGTGCGACAGAGTTGTTGTACCAGGTTAGATGCCGTTAAACTGTAACACATACACGGTTCTTGAAAGTTGCAGTATTAAACCTTTTTCTTGAGATACAGAGCCATTTGTATCAGCAGTAAAACAAACGTGCCAGTATTGTAAAGTGTAAACACCACACTAACTATATGGCTAATGATGTCTGTATTTTAATGTCATAGCTCTTATACAGTTTGCTGCTAGGAAGATTAGTTCACCAACATGTTGTCTGTTATTTAATCCAAACACTGCGATAGTTGATTGTTAACAGCTACTTAACCAGTGTTAGCCTGGATTGAGCCATTAGCAAAAGTTGGACGGAATGTCAGCTAAATACAACTTAAATGTATGTCCGCGTGCTGCATTTTAAAACTCTAGGTAGCTCTCTATCATAGTGTTATGCTTACTAACACTAGAGCCTAATTCTAGCTCTCTATCATAGTGTTATGCTTACTAACACTAGAGCCTAATTCTAATGTGAGGAACATATTGTTGAAACTGTCTATTCCTTACTTAGCTGATTTTTCTAGGTGGTTTTACTACATATAATTAGCAGATTTCTCCTTATATGCATTGTTTCTGAGTTTTTATTGCACTGTGCAACTTAGCTAAATAGCTTTTTGTTTCACCTTATTTTTCTATTACTATGTACTACTTTATTCAACTGTTTGCCCTCTCCTCCACTTAATTATTGTTTTGCTCTCTCCTATTTTATTTCCACTGCAAGTCTGTCTAAAAGAGGCTATTTCCTGCAACTCAAGCCCCCCCCCCCCCAGCGACACGGAAATGCCAACCCTCAACTGCTAGGCTCCCTTCTTGCCTTTTGGCTGTGGTCTCTCATATAAAAGATCCTGTATGTGTAACTAATGTATGTTTTATTTTTATCTGCCATTGCTCCCCTCACTCTAATGGCAAGCACTGGTGTCCTAGGCTGTTCTGTTTTTACTCTTTTAGCAAGTGCACCCCTAGACCCATTATCTGAGCTTCGGCCTGAAACAGAAGCTTTAATGCCATCGTACTGCTGTTACCTCCCTTGTCCTGCCAACAGATTTTGTTCAAAGAATTAAATATTTGCCAACCTGTGTGATTTTTTTTCACTGATAGGCTTTGGGCGGCTGTTTCAACCCGCTCTGTTCACCCTATGGGCTCACTCCCGTCCCCTGCCCCCAATTCCCACATACCCCCACTACTCCTACACTTATAGTAACCTCATCCCACCACCTACCTCATTTCTATCCAATCCAGTTACTCCTGAAATTTAACACCTCCCCACCACAGCCATCTCCAATTTAGATATCTTTCTCTCACCTGTCTCCATTACCTATATTTAACCCCTCCCTCTCACTCCCATCACATTACACACACTCACATTCCCACACTCCTGCCAACCACCCCATTTCTCCCATACATTCACCCTTTAACTATTAATTACTACTTCTACATATCCAGCCCCATGTCTCCCCTACTCTTCCTAACCCACTCCACCCCCCTAATCTTATTGATATTTTTAATACCCTTATACCATGCCACCTCCTATTCTACAATCCATCTCCCCTCACCTTCATTCTTTCTACCCACACCTTTCACTACAATACCCACTTCCTCCCTCCTACATCATACTCTCACTAAATATTACCCTCCTTAATTCAAACCAACTTTCTTCACCTCTTTAAGCTACAAATCATGCCAACAATAACAAAACCACATATGTCCACATTTCTATTACACTTTCCCTCATTACATAAAATAAAACCTAACCCACCTGTTCTATCTCCCCTTAGCATCCTTCACCTAGCAGGTGGCATTCACCCAAACCCTGGACCTAACTCACCACAAAGCATAAATCATCCTCCATCTGGCCATCCTTCCTCTCACAAATCTCTCAAACTGTTTACTCTGAATGCCCAAAGTCTCTGTAACAAATCATCCCTGTTTCAATGGTTAAACCAGAACCAACCAGATATTGTAGCCATCTCTGAAACATGGCTCAAACCCCACATCTCTGACTCTGTTATTCTACCCTCTGGCTTTCAAGCTCTTAGGAATGACCGAAAAAATAAAAAAGATGGAGGAGTTGCACTAATCTACTCAACTCACTCTCTATAATTCAATACCCAAAGACTATCCCTCAATTCGCTTGCCTACTAAAAAATAATAACCATAAAAGTCTGTGCATCATCTCAATATATTTCCCACCTGAGAACAATATCCCAATCCTAGAAGAAATCATTTTATGGGCCTCAACCAATATAAATAATGAAACATATACTTGGTGACGTAAACATAAACTGGGCCGATATCAATAACACTACTCCTACCCAATCTATTAACCCCATTAACTTAAGCTCAATAACCAGACCCAATAAAAATAAATCTCTAGGTACTATCCTAGATTGCATCCTAGTCTCCCACCTAATAGGTTCATAGATAGGTTCATAGATTAATACTAAGCTAACTGCTCTTGTGAGTCATTTAAAGCCTAGCCAATTATTCCTTGTGAGATTCAAACCCTGCACCTTGTATTTGTAAGGCAAACACCTTAACCATTAGGCCACCTTCCCAACCCCTACCTCTGGTACCATTCCCAACTCCATTAGTGACCACTTCCCTGCATTTGCCCTCCGCTCAACTCTCTCCTCCCCTACCATCACTACATACACACTCGCAACCTAAGTAATTTTGACCCTAACACTTTCTCAAATTCTCTCAAACAAATCAACTGGAGCACCCTAAAACTCTACTTCTCAACCATGCCGTTGACCATTTCAACTACGTTTTTAAATGCTCTAAATACCGTAGCACCAATATGGACAAAATGAATAAAAACCAATACCGCCCCATGGCTAACCAAAAACACCAAACAACTAATGCTCCAACGAGATAAACATTGGAAGCAGTATAAAAAAAATAAACTCCCTAACACCCTCCTTCAATACAAACAGCTCCGTAACCTTGTGAAAAAAACTAATAATTAGTGACAAAAAATCTTATTACATCAAGCTTCAGTCCAATCACGCCAAAATCCCCAGACAATTCTGGAACTGTATAAATACCCTTCTCAACCCCAGCACCAAAATAATCCCTGCCCTGACCCCAATAAATCAGACAAAGAATTAGCCTCACTATTCAACTCTTTCTTCATCAACACCATCTCTGAACTCACCAAAACCTTTCCCAATAATAATCTCACCTCTAGCACTTCCACCTCCACACCCTCCAACCCTAACTCCCCCCTACTTTCAACCTCAAACCCATATCCACCTATTATATAAAAAGACCTCAGTAAACTAAAACCCTGCTCTAACTCCCCTGACAATATGCCTTCAATCTTCCTCAAAGCTGCCACTGATGGGATTGCTTTCCCTATTAGCATCTTAATAAACAAATCTATACAAGAATCTTATGTCCCCAGATTCTGGCATAAAGCCTATACTCTACCTCTTCGCAAAGGGGGCAAAAAGAATGCCATCTCTAATTTTCACCCTATAGCAATACTCTCCCCCATCTCCAAAATCCTAGAAAAATGCATCCATCTCCAACTCATGCCTTTCCTAACTCAAAACCAACTCCTTACCCCAACCCAACATGGGTTCCGTCCCAGGCATAGCACTATAACAGCTCTGATCTCATTCCTAGACACAGTCAATTATGCCCAAGATTCAGTGGAAAAAATTTCCACTGTTCTCCTGGATCTCTCCAAAGCATTTGATACCATTTCCCATACCCATCTACTTACTCATCTTTCTAACCTAAATCTCTCCCAAAATTCCATCTCATGGTTCTCAAGCTACCTAACTGACAGATCCCAAGCTGTGAAATGGAAAAAGGTCATCTCTCCCTTTCTACTTACCCCTACCGGCATTCCACAGGGATCCATCCTAGGTCCTATGTTGTTTAACATCATCAACACATTTCACTCTGGTATACCCAACTTCAAAATAATCCAATATGCAGATGACTCAACTTTAGTCTGCTCTGCCACTAATCTCCCAGAACTCTTAACAAAGACGCAGTCCACCTTCTCAACCACTGAGGCCTGGATGCACCAAAATCATCTCTCCCTAAATGCAAACAAATCGAAATTACTAATCTTCCTACCATCAAACTCATTCCCTTTTGACAAAACTTCTTTCAAAGTGGTAAGCCAAAACAACTCACCTATTGAAATCATCACCCATGCTAAATTGCTAGACATCACCATAGATGAGCAACTGAAATTTGACAACCATATTATCCAAAACATAAAAAAAAACATCAAAAACTAGGGATGCTATATAGGAACAATCACTTCCTATCTCCCCATACTAGACATACCCTCGCATCCACTTTCCTCCTGTCCTCTCTAATGTATGACACACCTCTTCTAAACAATCTATCTGCATCCATAACTTCCAAATTAGAAATTTGCTATAACAAAATTTCCAAATTTGCCACTAATTCTAAAAACTCTTCACACCATTGCCTTGAGCTACACTCTCTACATTGACTAGAACTTCCAAACCATCTGAATTATCTTCAGTTCATAACAGCTCATAGATTAATCTTTAACCCATCTAAATGCCCTGGCCTTGCAAACATCCTACTCCCTTATACCCCTAACAGAACTCTTAGGTCTGCCCAACAAAACTTAATCATTGTCTTTAAACCTAGCCATCCAGCAGGACAACTACTGGTCTCCTTCTCCTTAGCCAAAAAATGGAACTCTCTCCCTCCCTCCCTAAGATCTTTGCTGAACATAGAAAACTTCAAAACCCAACTTCACTCCTTTCTACTTTCTAATCGTAAATGTACTTGCATCCTACCAACCTAAGTCATCCCTCCTTTAAATTCTTCTACTTCTAAGCTCATTTTCCACTCTCTAATAATAACTTTCTTTAAAAATCACTAACTACTTCCTAGATTGCTACTGTTAGTTCTTATAACAAGGTCATTCAGACATGATATTGTCTAGAATCTAACAATGACAACTGCCTTTCTCGGAACAGTTCTGTAAATGCTATTCTTTGATATGTAAATATTAGTAATTGTATTTCTTATCTACTGTATATATTCTGTTTATACTCTGTTTATATTTTGCTGTGTTTTCTATTTTGTAAGGTTTGTTATAGTTGGAACCTTTCTCCCTGGGCCTCCACTGAAAATGGGTTCTCTGAGCCCAGTGGACTTCCCCAGTCATCAAACTGGAAATATATAAATAAATAAATAAAATCATAATTGTATAGGCTTTGTGCAAATATCTTTGTTTGCATATTTCATTTGTATTAGCACTGTCTTGATTTGTTTTGGAAATGTTTTTATTTATTCATATTTAAGATTTTATCTGGCAGGTGACACAGAGGGTTAAGGCTCTGAATTTTAGTGCCTGTAGTACAAGGTTTGATTACTTCAGCCTTCCTTTGACTGCTGTGTGACCTTGAGCAAGTCACTTAACCAGAAATTGCACCCAGGTTGCCCCAGAAAAGAGACTGCATGTCCAGTGGGCCTACCTGGTTAACAAATAACTATTATTATTATTGTGCTTAATATTCATTTATGTATCATTTATTATCTGAGAAGAGAGCATTAATTAGCACTGCAGGCTGTGAAGCTGTTGGTTTCTACTTCTAATTGATCAGATCACCAGGTCACTTAGCACATTACTGTTTTGTGTTTATTAGCATTTTATTTGACTATAAATCAAAAGTGGCACAGTAGCTGAAGGATGTATATCCAGTAATCTACAGTGGTGACAATACTGTCTTGTCAGGATGAAAACCATGGTGAATTGGAGAATTCTACCAGCCTTCCTTAGGAATTGTGTGTGTGTGTGTGTGTGTGTGTGTGTGTGTGTGTGTGTGTGTGTGTGTGTGCGTGCGTGCGTGCGTGTGTGTGTGTGTGTGTGTGTGTGTGTGTGTGTGTGTGTGAAAATAATTTGCTCACTAGGAAGTTACTGTGGCTAAGAGGCACTGGAAGACTTTGACATTGGCAAGAGAGAGAGTGGTGAGAAAGGTGCCTGGGGTGCTAGGCCAGAGACTCAGCTCAGCAAGTTGCCAATCTGTAGTCCTAGTCTGGGTGTAGATTTTGGAAGCCCTTACCCAAGGCAGTAGTGCATATTCACAGTATGCTCTTGGGGGCAACTTACACATGGTGAATTTGTTAGTGAATCAGATTTGTGTGCATGTTTTTTTTCTTTAATCTGTTAGACAACAGTGGTGTTACTCAAGTGACCATTCCTCTGGTGATTGTCAGACAAATATGGAGGCTACTGCCTTGATTGAGTTTTCTTCTAAATGGCTATAAACTCTGCCTGCATCATTTCCAATACATAGTTTATACATTGTCTGAAGACAAGTTATTTATCTATAGTTTTTAGGATAGCTTGCAGGTTCACTCTTAAGGGGGAGTATCATTTTTTCCTGTTGTTAACTAGGTTGGTATCTGTTCCGGATGTGCATATAAGTAGTTCTTAGTCAGGGCTAAATCTTTGTGTAAAAATGTTAATACTTTTAGCAAAAGGTTAGGTACTGCATTTGGGCATGGGTTTTCTAATTAGGAGCTTTTCTTAATTTTGTTTCAATTTCTCTGACCCTTACTTCATCCCATTTCATATCTTGTATATTTGAACTTCTTACTGTTTGTTTTACTTCTTGCATCCATTCAGCATCTTTGTTATGTTCCATAGGGTTTTCATATATATTTCTCCAAAATGTGTCTATTTCTTCTTTTTTCATGGTGTTTCTATTCCTTTTGCTAAGTTTATCGGTTCTCTATAAAATTTTTGGGACATCAATGATTTGCTTATTTTGTTCTTTTCTTTGTATGTGTCTGCAAATCTTCTAACTTTTTTCTGCCTGGGCTGGTATCTTCAGTTGATTATTTGCAACAGAGTATGATAGAGCCTGGTCTGTTCTGATACTTAGTGCATTGCTTTTATCACACCTATTCTTCTTTTTTTGATCGGTCCCCTCTTCTATATTCTTCTAACAGTGACACATCTTGTCTTAATTTTTTTATATTTTTTTCTCTATTCAATAGTTCCTTGATGGTATTTTATTTCTTCCCTTCCTTTCCCTTATTGCCTTGTGTTTTTGTGGTAAGACTTTACCTCTTATTAATGTAGCTGCATAGTAATATATTCTCTTTACTTCTGTTATATCACATGAACCCACAATATAAAGTAGGAGGTGGTGTTGGTAGTTTTACATCAGCACTCGAAATGGGTGTATAATTAACAGCAGGTTAATCAAGGGAAGTGGGTATGTTTTTAACTCACTCATTTGCTCACTAGTAATGCAATGTGTGTTCTTTCCACACTTGATGTTAAAATTGTGCTAAAGTTAGGGAATGCTCACTTGCATGTTATAAATTGACTTCTGAGATATATAACAAAAAGCTCAGAGAACGCAGAAGAAAGGCTGATAGCAGTGTGTATAACAAGAAGCTCGGAGAATGCAGAAGAAAGGCTGATAGCAGTGTGAGTCAATATATTGCAGGAATCAGTACTTACTTTCATGGATGGAAGAATGGATGCATCACAAACACATTTAGAATGCTTGCAGATCTTTTGCTGAGGTCACTGACCCTCTGTGCTCTGCCTGAAGATATGGTGATTTAGTTGGCAGATAGTGAATGTGCCACTGCTGAGGACAGGAGATGAGATGAGGAGGAATGGGGACCTTTAGCTATCTACAAGTTTGCAACCACAGAGGCGCAGGTGCCTAGCATTGTGTGTGGATATAAAGGAACTAAAAGGAGGCATCCTGAGTCACTACAGCAGGTTCTGCATGAATAGGGAGAAGGCACATTTTTTGGTACTCATCCAAGTCTTGTGCTTAAATACTATAAGTTTAACTAAAAGGTGCATGCATGGTCTCACTATCCAGTGAAGCAGGATGGGGAACAAAGGTCATAAGAAGTAACAAGCAGGGTGAACACTACAACAGTGGACAGTTTTCTGGAGACAACAGTTGTACCAAACTACCAAAAAAGTATGAATTCTATCCTGGTAAGGAAGAGTAGACCACTGCCAACTGATGCACAGCTTCAGACATAACCACTGTTAAGCATGTATTGTTATACTTACCTGAGCGACCTACTCCAGTTAGGGCCTTTGTCAAGAGTTTATCTGGAATGGGCAGGAAGCCAAAGGATTGAGTAGGTGCCTGTGTTTGTGGATATTACTACAGATGTCCTGAAAAGGAATAACTTTGACAATGCAGCACCGAATGTCTTTGCAGTTATATGCAGCCAGTCATGGAGACAAGCATGTGGGATTGTGGTAGGAGGGAAACCTTGCTTGGGCTCAAATGTTCAGCCAGAGCTGGTGATGTGGGTACTTCAGAGAAGGAGCTAGTCTGTAACAATGAAACAGAATCTGAGCCACAGCAATTAAAATGCACAGGGATTCTCTTGGGAAGAGTTGCTTCAAGGAGAGAAGTAGGTGGTAATAGTAAGCCAGAAGTTGAAGAACCATTGGCAGAAGATACCAGAATTCCTTTGGAAGGGGAGTTAAGTGTGGTTACAGAGAAGGAATTGAAGTTGATTAAACATTCTGACCAAGGAGGATGCTGATGCTCAAGGGTAGGAAGAGTCCATATACTGGGACAATGGGCTGGTGTAGAGGGGATGTACTACTAAAGGAGAACTAATACACTAGACATTAATACTAAAGGCCTACCAATTGGCACTTCAGTCCATAGCTCATCAAATTCATTTTGCATGCCATAAGAGCATAAAGTGTACAAAAATGTGGCTTATGCAGCATTTTTACTGGCCAGGTATTGCAAAGAATGTGACAAAGTACTGCAAAACCTGTGAGCAGTTCCATTAAGTTGGTAAGGCAAAAGGCAAAGACAAAGCTGCTTTATTGACTTTGTGTTTAATTAAGGAACTATTTGAGATGGTAGCTATGGACTTTATGGACCCTCTTAATAACCCAAGCTCCACAGATAAGAACTATATCCTGACAGTGACAGATTATGCTACTACATACCCAGAGGCAGTGGTGCTGTGTTTTGTTGGAACAGACAAGTTTGCAAATGCTCTGCTAGACATTTTCAGCAAGGTAGATTTTCCGAGAGAAAGTCTGCCAGATAGAGGAGTTAACTTCATTCATGTCAGACCCTCCGGCCCATTTGCAGAGATGTTATGGAGTAAAGCATTTAAGGGTTACCGCCTGCCATCCCCAAACCATTGGTCTAGGGGACAGGTTAAACTGTATTCTGAAGAACTTGCTGACAGCATTTGCAGACCAGTTCAAGAGATAGAGAGACAAGTACCTGCCCCATTTCCTGTTTGTACACAGGAAGGTGCCCCCAGAATCTACACTATTTTTTCCCCTTTGAAATATTGTATGGTCACAGCTTAAGGAGGCCACTGAATTTAATTCTTGATGAGTGAAAAGGTGAGTGGGAGGTTGAGTGGGAGTCCCACAAGAGGTCTGTTCTTGAGCATGTCAAAAACCTCTCAAGTAGGCTTAGAAAGCTCATGGGAATGTCACAGGAATAGTTGGCATAAGCACAACAGCAGGAAAAAGTTTAGTATGACAGGACAGCCAGAGACAGAGACTATTCTACTGGAAAGCAGATGATGGCACTTATTGCTATTAGTTAAAACATGCTGTAGACAGCATGGGAGGGTCTTTTCACCACTGAGAAAAGGAAAATAATGTTAACTATACAGTATAGTTGCAAATTGGAGGCAAAAGTACAAAATCTATCATTTTAACATGAACATGGCCTATGATAACATTGGGTCCCTGGTATACAGTATCTTCAGAGGGTTAAAAGGATAAGCCTGGGGTCTGGCAGTAGATCTATTCAGTGAGGATCAGTGTGACATCTTAGTGGATGTGATAGTCCTTTCTCTACAGCTGTATCCTACCTAGGTTCAGGAAATCCAAGCAGTACTACAAGAATTAGGTGATATGTTTACCGATAAGCCAAGATGTAGTCACCTGGTGGAGCACCATGTGGACATAGGACTCCAGGGACCTATCAAACAAACCCCTCATAGGGTACCTGAAAGAGTCAGGCAAACCCTGAGACAAAGGAACTGTAGAAAATATTGAATATGGTGGTAATTTATGAGATCAACTGTCCTAGGCCTCTTCACTAGTATTGGTGCCAAAGAAAATAAGTAACACTAGGTTCTTTGTGAACTATAGAAAACTTAAGACTGACACAGCATCATGTGCTTTTTTCATGCCCAGGGCAGATGAAGCCTTAGATCAGCTGGGTGGGACTAAGTATTTACCATTACTGACATGACCAAGAAATAGTGGGCAGATGCCAATGATACCTGCAGTAAGTAAAAGGTTAACATTTATCACCACATTTGGTTATACAAGTTTACTAAAATGCTGCTTAGAATGAAGAATGGCCTAACTTTCCAGGGGCTGGTCAATCACATCTTAGCAGGAACAGGAGACTATCCCTTGCTTACCTGGATGATATTGCCATCTATAGCCGGTCCTGGGCAGGGCATGTTCAATATGTCAGGGAGGTTTTGGGCAGACTACAAAGGGCAGGGTTGGCTATTAAGGCCTGCAGGTGTCACGTTGGTATAAGTTCATAGTTCATAGGTTCATAGTTGTATACTAGGCTAATGATCACCATCAGGGCCTTTATAAGCCTAGCCATGCAATCCAACCCAGTTGTGTCCCTATGTATCATGGGCGTTTATTAGAAGGGGGTACGTTAGGATGTTTCTACAGTTTATGTGAGAGGGTGGTATGTTACCAGACCCGGGGTGAATTTCTGATTTCCCATCTGTTGGTCAAGTTTATGCTTAAATAGGGTTTGGGATGGACTCTGCTTCACCTGGATGGGGAGCCTGTTCCAAAGAATGGGGATCCTCTGAGACACATATCTGTCTTACCACATGCTTTAATTATGTCACAAGTAAAATTTAAAACCTTGGATCTAGCTGATTTGGTATTTTTTTTATTTTGTAGATGTGCCAAAGGTCCATCAGAGCTGGATCTAAGGATGCCTTGTATGCCAGACATAGATCACGTCTCAGTATCTGTAGATGACAGACTATAGAGATAGAACTTTAAGTCGATCTGTATAGAACAATGTGTTTATACCCTGGATTCTCCTAATAAGGAACCTTTGTGGTTGTTCCATCTTCTGCATATGTTTGGTCAGGTAGGTCCTGAAGGGGGCATTATACTCAATGATGGGTCTGATAAGGGCCAAATAAAATGGCACTATGACATCCTTGGATCTTTGTGCCATACACTTACTTATAAGTTTGTGACATAGAATGATTTTTTTTTTTACTACCTTGGCCACATGTTGGCCGAAGGCCAGATTACTGTCTATATATGTTTCCAGATCCCTGATATCTGGGTCAACTCTTACAAGTATCTAATAGATGGGGTAATTAATCTGGGTGGCAGTTTTCCTAAAAGGCACTATATTGCATTTCTTGGCATTGAGTTTGAGTCTGTTAATTTGGCACCAGTCATTTTGCTGTGTTAGACCCTCTTGTAAGATGTTTGTGTCAAGAGGGACTCTACAATAGCTCTCAATTTGCAGTCATTGTGAACTTGGTTACCCAGAAGACATCAACATTAGCCTTTACCTCCTAAAAGTAGATGTAAAGTAGGAGCGGCTCCAGCTCAGAGACCTGAGGTACCCTGTTGGTAACTAGCCTTTTAGTGGAGCTGATATCACCAGTCCTGACTTCCTGGGTCCTGTCTGTGAGCCAGTTGACAATACAGTGAGTTATGTAGGGGTTTATTTCCTGTTTGATGAGCTTGTCACATTTGCATATAAAGGAATATTAAGCCAGTAGCTCTTTAACTTAGCAGCAGCTTCAGTGTGATGTAATTTGTTTCAAAAATGTTCTCAATTATATACAAAACCCTTCAAATATAATAGCTGTTAGTTTCTTTGTCTTCATAGAAGACCCAGTGTGACTGCATCCACGAAACCTTATTTACTAATCTGACTTCATAAGCCCCCAGATAAATTATCTGGTCTTTACAAAGCACCACCATTAGTTGAATGTTGAATTAGATTCTTTATTAATATGCCCGTTTTATCCTAAATGTAGACAAGCAGACTGCTGCAGACCTTTTGTGATGCCTTTTTTCACAGCTGTCTATCCTTGTCGGTGACAACAGGAAAGTAGCTAGATATCTCCTCCTTTATGTGTTAAGAAGCAATGTATTAAGGTAACATCTCTTATAGTTAGGTGATCAAACCGATTTTAAGACCACTGTAACATTGAATATTATTCTTCCTTTCTTTCAAGCTCTGGCCTTTCCATTTTATTACAATAGAAAAACATTTCAAAAATATTATACAATGCAACACAATGACCTGGCCTCAAAAATATTATGCAATGCAACCCAACGACCTGGCCTCAGAAATATTATACAATGCAATACAATGACCTGGCCTCAGAAATATTATACAATGCAACACAATGACCTGTCCTGCTCATCCTGTGATTCCTGTTTAATTATCTGCAGTACTGATGTTTGGAATTATCAGCACTAAGTCACACTGTGTTATTGCAAAAGAAGCGGGAGGGTGGTACAGTAGTTTAGCTTGTACGGACATTTTATTTAGTCTTTCCAAATGTATATTCATGTATTCACAAATATCTCTTCCCATAGCTAATAACAGGTGCTGACAAATTCTACAGGGATTTTAATGAAAGGCTGAAAGCAAAATCTGCATCCACTAAACAAGTAAAGTAGGCTGGTATACATTAACTGACATAATGCAGTATAAACCTGTGCCCTGTGTTTTTGATGTCTGCAACAATTAACAAAAAAAAAATAATTAACCAAATAATTCCACATCGATGTTGAGAACTGAAAAAAAAATCAAATGTGTAGGCAATGAAGTGTCACATTAACTGACTAAATTAAAGAGGTCACAAGTAGGAAATGCAGATCACAACTGCAGTTACCATGGCAACAGAATAGTAAGCTTAGGGGATAAGGTGACCTGTTTACCAGATAAGCAGAATTAGAAATACACTTTCCAGTCCACTATCATGAAGGGAGAAACCTATTAGTTACATACAGCACACCTGATAGGAAGAGTCCAGCATGAAAACTGAATTGATTTTACAGCACCTACAGTGAGAGGAAGGACTGCTAGGGATATTTTGTGCTACTAAGGTAAAGACATGGTAATATAAATCAAAAAGGTGTTTAAAAACACTTGTTTACTACTTGCCCCTTCCCTTTGATGTATATTTCCTGCTTCCTTCCCATGCCGTCCTTTCCCGATGTCCCACTTTGGAATCCATGTGTAAACGATTTCATGCCAAATTGTGGCATCAACCTACTTTCTGTACTTGCACATTTGCAAATTAAACTAATGTATAATGAAGTAGGTATCTATAATTCTGTAAATCCAAAAATAAATACATTAAACTGAAATATATATATCGGTGCTTCAAGAAGGTAACAGCTTAAATTGCCGAAACTCATAATGCTGAGTCCCAAAATGTGAAGACAAAATTACTGACACCTCGGATTTAAGTATGCTAAGTCTGCAATTACCATTTCTCAGAATATTCTCTATTTTCTGAGTTAAGTCAATCTCAGAGTTAGCATATATAAATTTGGGGGTGGCTTACTCCACCCCTCCCCCCACATCATAGGTGCAGGGGTGCTTGCTCGTCTGCAAAAAAAAAAACAAATTTAAAAGAGAAAAGTGATGTTCAATATTTTTGGTCTTTGTTTTTCAGCACTTTGGGACTCGACATTGCAAGTACTGACATTTCAAAACTGATCCCTTTGAGAATGCAAAACTAATTTAAACTAGTGCATGGTGGCAGTCACAAAAATACACATAATCAGAAATGCACATCTGAGGGGGTACACATAGCATACACACACACATTCATTCACATTATGCATATATTTATTAGGAAACCACTTTTGGTGGTCCAGGTAAGATACTATATAGTTCATGAAACACAAAAGTATTAAGTGTCTTGATGGGACTTATACATATTTAATAAGAAGCTCCAACAATCTTCGAACTCCTTTACTCCTGTATTTTTGGTAGATCGATAGATATAGTGAGAGAGACCGAGATTAGACAGATTAGATGGACAGACAGATAAATATACAGACACATAGATTGGTTCATGGGTTCATTAGTTCTTACTTATCTTATGGCCAAGGAGACCATCAAGAAGTTCAGTCACATCACTAGTAATGATGGGAAGCTGTGCCCCTATTAAGCAGATTTTGCTCACATAACCCAGGTTAAAATTTGCAATCACCCATTCAGTCATCCAGACTCGTTTTAAAGGTTGCTAGGGAAGTAGTCTGATTGATAACCAATGGCAGCTTACTCCACAAACAGGGAATATGTTGGGTTAGATACATCCATTAGTATATGCTTATGTGTCTAGGGATAGTGCATGCTTTTCCTCTGCATCAGTTTATGTAAAGAAAGTCAAAGATGATCTGAATCAGTCATAGCATGGAAGGTTAAGCATAGATCATCCCTCAGGTCACATCGAGCATCTGAAAGATAAGCTAAATTAACATATATGTTAATTATCCATTAGTGTAGTTTTTAACAGTTCAGTATTAGAAAATGATAAATCTCATGTATATACATGGATCTACTATGGCTGATCAAACTTTCAGAACTCTGAAGACCATATGGCCAAGATCATATCTTCAAAGTTTTGAAACTTCGATAAACATTGCATTGAGATCACCATACAGCGCGGAGCTAGGGATTTGCCATTTTCCTTACTGTAATGTAATCTCAGAGTTGATATATTTAAGAAGCAGGGGGTGTAGGGGGTGCAGGGGAGCTTGCTCCCCTGCAAAAAGATAAGTAAAAATGTTTTGTTCCTTTTTTTGTTTTTTCTTTTTCTTTTGAAGTTTTGGAACTCTGAACATATGGTCTCAGCCATATGGTCTTTGGAGATCTGAAAGGTTGATCAACTGTTGTAGATCCATATATATATATATATATATATATATATATATATATATATATATATATACATATATATATATATATAGGGTCTATATTAGAACATCGAAGTGTTAGGTATTCGAATGTTCTAATACTGACACCTAGTAACCGAAAGTTGAAAATAGCGAATTTTTAGATAACCGAATTCTCTCCTAGGGAAAGAATTTGGTTGTCCATTATTGTTGCTTCGCTATTTTCAGCTTTGCGGTGGAAAGTGACATTCAGGTTCAGGTAAGTGTGCAATTGTGTGGACGTGAGGGTTAGGGTGGGATAGGTGAGTTAGGGTTAGGGCGTGGGTGAGGTGCATGTGCGATAGTGACGGACCTTATGGTTAGGGTTTGGGTTAAGGTAAGTGGGTAGATAGTGGTGTATGTACAGTTTAGTTTAGGTTTTGGAACAGCAATTTTTTTCCCTAGGAAAAAAAATTGATGTTCTAAATTTTCGGTCTTACGGTTACTAGGTGTCTATATTAGAACATTAGAAGACCTGAAACTTCGATGTTCTAATAAAGACACTATATATATATATATATTATATATATATATATATATATATATATATATATATATATATATATATATATATATATATATATATATATATATATATATATATATAGATATATATATATAGATATATATATATATATATATATATATATATATATATATATATATATATATATACAGTGGATATAAAAAGTTTACACACCCCTGTTAAAACGCCAGGTTTGTGTTATATATAAAAAAAAATTGAAACCACAATAAATCATTTCAAAACTTTTCCCACCTTTAATGGGACTTATAACCTGTACAATTCAATTGAAGAACAAACAAATCTGTTAGGGGAAAAATATAAAAAATAAAAAAAACATACAATAAGCTGGTTGCATAAGTGTGCACACCCTTAAACTAATACTTTGTTGAAGTACTTTTTGATTTAATTACAGCATTCAGTCTTCTTGGGTAGGAGTCTATCAGTATGGCACATCTTGACTTGGAATATTTGCCCACTCTTCCGTGCAAAAGTGCTCCAAATCTGTGAGATTGCGAGGGCATCTCTTGTGCACTGCCCTCTTCAGGTCACCCCACAGATTTCCTATTGGATTTATGTCTGGGTTCTGGCTGGGCCATTCCAAAACTTTAATTTTCTTCTGGTGAAGCCATTCTTTTGTTGATTTGGATGTATGCTTGGGGTCATTCTCGTGTTGAAAGGTGAAATTCCTCTTTATCTTCAGCTATCTAGCAGACACCTGAAGGTTTTGGGACAAAAGTGACTGGTATTTGGAACTGTTCATAATTCCCTCCACCTTGACTAAAGCCCCAGTTCCAGGTGAAGAAAAGCAACCCCAAAGCATGACACTACCACCACCATGCTTCACTGTGGGGATGGTGTTCTTCTGGTGATGTGAAGTGTTGTTTTTGCAACAAATGTACCTTTTGGAATTGTTCCCAAAAAGTTCAACCTTGGTCTCATCAGACCATAACACATTTTCCCACATGCTTTTGGGACACTTGATGTATTGTTTTACAAATTTTAGCCGGGCCTGGATGTTTTTTCTGTGTAAGAAAAGGCTTCTGTCTTGCAACCCTGTCCCATAGCCCAGACATATGGAGAATACGGGAGATTGTTGTCACATGTAGTACACAACCAGTACTTGCCAAAAATTCCTGCAGCTCCTTCAGTGTTGCTGTAGGTCTCTTGGCAGCCTCCCTGACCAGTTTTCGTCTTGTCTTTTCATCAATTTTGGAGGGACGTCCAGTTCTTTGCAATGTCACTGTTCCATATTTTCTCCACTTTTTGATGACAATCTCCACTGTGTTGCATGGTATATCCAATGATGTGGACATTTTTTTGTACCCTTCTCCTAACCAATACCCTTCAATAATGAGATCTCTTTGATGCTTTGTAAGCTCTCTGTGAACCATGGCTTTTGCTGTAGCAGGCAACTGAGTAAATGTCAGGAAAATCCTACTAAGACAGCTTAACTTTATTTGGGGTTACTCACAGTCTTTTTAATTGGGGGGATGTGCACCCAAGAAGACTGAATGCTGTAATTAAATCAAAAGGTGCTTCGAAAAAGTATTAGTTTAAGGGTATGCACAATTATGTAACCAGCTTATTGTATGTTTTTTATTTTTATATTTATTCCCTAACAGATTTGTTTGTTTTTCAATTGAAACTACACACATACACAACTCATACACACATAAGCAAGGGAGCAAGCCCCCCAGCCCCCCACTACCCTACTTATATATACTAACTCCGACATCGCACAAACAGGAAACATAAGCAAACTCACACACGCACATTCTCCAGTCCCTCACACACACATCAAACATATCAGCACACTCAAACACACTCTAACCCCCACTCAAATCCCTTACAAAACACTCACTTATGTGACAATACACCTAGATCCACACACGGCACCGCGCACCATAAGCACACAATCCCAGACATCACGTAGAGTAAGGCCATAACCGTAAATTCGAGATATTCAAATTCGCGATTATGAACTTTCACTATTTTAAATATTCGGGTTTATAGTCTCGAGATACTAAAATTTGACATTTCAGTATTTCGAGATTATAAACGGCTCCCATATATATATATGTATATATATGTATATATATATATATATCTATATATATATATATATATATATATATATATATATATATATATATATATATATATATATATATTTTTTTTTTTTAATGACAATCTAATGTGAGTTTTGAACCACCACTAAACAACACGGACACACTTAAAAAAATAAGTAGGTGGTGATTCAAACCCCTGCACCCTTGCCTCAATAAATCTCTGCATTAATCTATTGTACTAACTGATAAGTTACTGCAGTAGCATTAATATATATATATATTTTGAGGATTTCAGGCATTATTCAGTGCCTGCAACAGTTCATGATGTATGTGGGAGAGGGACAAGGAACATTAGGCATACCTTTCAACCTCATAGCAGAAGAACAAGACAGAGTCTATAGTTATGTCAAGAATCTAAATGGCAATGCTCAGATCTGCTCTGAGTTACAACAGAATGGCATTAAATATACTGATCCCAAGGATATTGCCAATATCCTGGCAGATCGATTTAGTGCCAACTTCACCCCCTCTCACCCCCTAAAGGGCCCATCTCAATACCAAAAGATTGCCAAATTCCAATAATCACGGCCACACAGGTAGAAACTGCACTGTCCAAAGCTAGGAATACAGCATCCATGGGACCAGATGACATCCCAGGCTGTGTACTACATGAACTACAAAATGAACTGGCACCTCACCTAAGTGTCATGTTTAATCATAGCCTCACCTCAGGCTTCATGCCCACTGAGCGGTGCACAGCTACAGTTATCCCGCTTCACAAGGGAGGGTCCGTCTTGGATCCCAGGAACTACCTTCCCATCAGTCTAACAAGCCTGATCTGCAAGGGCATGGAACGTATTATCATGGAACTTATAAACAAAGACATTGTCAACCTTCATACACTGGATCCCACCCAGTTTGGGTTTGTGAAGGGCCGATCTTGTCTCCTGAATCTGAGTGACTTTTCTGAATCAGTCTTCAGAGCTGTGGATGAGGGTAAGGTGGTAAGGCCTATCTGGACCTTGCCAAGGCCTTCGACACCATCCCCCACTCTGGAATCATAGATAAACTTACTAAGCTGGGCATAAATCCCTACATCACTCGATGGGTTGCTAAGTGGCTTACTGACAGAACCCAGACTGTAAAAGTAGCCAACTCCAAATCCAGCTCCAGACAAGTGACAAGTGGAGTACCTCAGGGTTCAGTCCTGGGACCACTCTTGTTTGGCCTCTACTTCTCTGAAGTACAGGCCAACACTAAGGGACTCTGGCTAACAAAGTTTGCAGATGACTGCATACTGGGAGCCATTATTGAATCCCCAAATGTTGTGGATATTCTACAAAAGGGCCTTACAGAAACAGATGCCTGGTGCCAGAGCCATGGGCTCAAGCTTAATGCCAAGAAATGTATAGTTATCCCCTTTGGAAAAAAAACATGTACCCATGAATTACCACATAGGTGGTAGGACACTAAACATCGAAAGTGTGATGAGAGACTTAGGGACACAGGTGGACAGTGGTCTCACTTTCGATAACCACATCGCCACAACAGTCAGGAAATCCTTCTATGTGGCACACCTCATCACTAAGAGCTTTTCATCCAGAAAAAAGGAGGTCATTGTCCCACTGTACTCATCCCTCATTAGACCTATTATAGAGTATAATGCCCCGTTTGGTATGTACCTCACAAGACATCTGCAACAGCTGGAAAGGCCACAGAAATACCTCACTAAAAGAATCACAGGCCTAAAGCAGATGCCATACGCCTACTGTCTAAAAAAACTTCAGCTATACTCTGTGGCATATCGTCTACTCAGAGGTGATCTCTGCTTAACATACAAGGCCATGTCAAACCCTGAGCTGTTGGACATGATCCACTTAAAGAAATCCCAATTCCTCAGAGCCACACGCTCTAGGGATCTAAACCTTGTCATCACAATGAACAAAACATGCTGGAGGGATAGGTTCCTGACCCAGAGACTCCCCATACTCTGGAATAGACTGCCCATGCATGTTAAGCAGAGCGCCTCATTGGCTCTCTTCAAAAGGAACCTTGATGATTGGATGGGAGATAGGAATTTCACCCCGGGGATCATGTCAGTCGCCCTGCTAGACAGGGGTCCAGAGAAGTAAATATTGTGGGAAGAAATATCCAGGGAATTGTTATGGCTAGGATTAAATAGGCCCTAGAGCTGATAGCCTAGTACCAGCCTATGAACCTATGAGTCAGAATTAATGGTGGGACAAAAACATGAACGGATTTGGATTATTCCACTTCCAAACATAAAAAATCAGTACTATAACAGCTGTTGCACCACCATGGATGAACTGCAAAATAGAAGTGTGAAACTCAAATGTCCAGCATAGATGACTGTCTGAAAGTATCCCTGATTTCTGAGGGTAGGAAAAAAGAAAACATTGGGGGCCTTTACAAAGCACAGGGACAAATATGAGGTATGTGGTATGCTTGTATGTGTGTGTTTGAATCTGTGTGTTGTATGTGGGACTGTGAATGGGGGGATGCCTGTGCAAACACGATACGCCTGCCACTGTTAACTACCACAGAAAGTTCTGATCTGCACTCACGATAGTTAAAAGCGATTCAGAGACATGGAAATTAGATGATAATGACGACTTTCCAAACAAGGATGTTTTACCTCAACCCTGAATGTGAGCTGTTGGTTGTTTATAAATCCTCAACAATGACATTATTTCAAAAAATAGAGATATGCAAAACAGAACTGGTTCTTCAGATAGCAAAAAATAACTTGCCACCTGGATTTACAATAAATGAATGCAGAAAAAAGCAGCATTTCATTTTCAGTTGCTTTTCAGATAATGTCTAATACATTTCAGTACAATCATATTTTATTTGGTGAGATACTAAAAAGTTTATGATACACAGAACTGTACATACATTTAATAATAAATCAATATTTGTCTATTTTCTTAGGGTGTTCATATAAATTTGATGTGCTGCCTCTTTTTAAGAAAATTTAATCTTCCTAAGTCAAATGTTAAAGCAAACTCTTTCAAGGGCATTTATTGGATGACAGTTGTGGAAGTACAGATCAGTAAATAATCAATCGGTTTCTACATGGCATGTTACAAGAATGTTTGCCTGTAGTCATGAGAACATCTCCAGAAATATAAGATACTAAATATAAAGATGCAAAGCCTCAAGAGGTTTGTGTTTGTCTTTTTCCGGTTAGGGGTCGCCACAGCAGAACTCTGGTCTGCTAATTATTGGCAGTAGATTTTTATGGTGCTGAGTTGCCAGCCCGACACCCAACCTTCAGCGAACGCACGCCCATTCACGCATGTCTTTTGGAGGCCACTCTACTGTGGGGAGGACATGCAGACTCCACACAGAAGGCACTCCAGACAAGAATCGAACAGGATAACCTCTTGCTGTGAGGCAACAATGCTACCGCTGTACCACCGTGGCTTACCAAAGCCTTAAGAGGTGCTGGAGCAAAAATACACAGGAGACATTACTGAATGAAATTAAGCCAATCAATCAAATTAATCAATTTCTTCCTTCCTTTCTTAGGTCATAGCTGTGCAAAGTATGTTCTGGTATGTCTCTTTCTTTCCAACAAATATGCAAAAGCCAGAGTATCACAGCAGTTCCAAATCACTACTAAGCAGAGTATCTGGTCCCACAGAAACCTATACTACAATCAGTACTAAGGAGAGTATCTGGTCCTACAGAAACCTATACTACAGTCAGTACTAAGGAGAGTATCTGGTCCCACATAAACCTATACTACAGTCAGTACTAAGGAGAGTATCTGGTCCCACAGAAACCTATACTACAGTCAGTACTAAGGATAGTATCTGGTCCCACAGAAAACTATACTACAGTCAGTACTAAGGAGAGTATCTGGTCCCACATAAACCTATACTACAGTCAGTACTAAGGAGAGTATCTGGTCCCACATAAACCTATACTACAGTCAGTACTAAGGAGAGTATCTGGTCCCACAGAAAACTATACTACAGTCAGTACTAAGGAGAGTATCTGGTCCCACATAAACCTATACTACAGTCAGTACTAAGGAGAGTATCTGGTCCCACAGAAAACTATACTACAGTCAGTACTAAGGAGAGTATCTGGTCCCACATAAACCTATACTACAGTCAGTACTAAGGAGAGTATCTGGTCCCACATAAACCTATACTACAGTCAGTACTAAGGAGAGTATCTGGTCCCACAGAAAACTATACTACAGTCAGTACTAAGGAGAGTATCTGGTCCCACATAAACCTATACTACAGTCAGTACTAAGGAGAGTATCTGGTCCCACAGAAAACTATACTACAGCCATTGTTTCTGTTTCTGCCATAAATATCCTGCTGTTTCTTACAACTGAAGATATACTCCCTGCAGTGCAGATTTACACTACACAACAGATATACAACATATTTTAATACACTGCTGGTAATGTATACAAAAGTTAATAATTTGGTCCACAGAAAATTATTTCATAGTAGGAAAAATACAACAGTGGAGGGGTCATTCAGAAACAAACAGAATTATGCATTATGCAAAATAAGATGGTAAGTGGCAATGCATAAGAAGGGACAGAATGATTCAGAGACACATAACACAACTCCACTATTTGAAACATAGCATAGAATCATCATACACAAATGACTGCATAATGTCATGCAAATGAGTGTCTACATGTCAGACAGCCACTGTGTATATCAATGACAAAATCAAACACAGCAGTGTGATTCAGAAAATATAAGGTAGCACAGTGAGATGCAGTGATCAGCTTATCTGTACATCATTATTTTTCAGGGTACAGGGGTATTGCCTACACTTAGATACTAAGAGCAGCATCTGCTGGAGCTAGTCAACACATGTAAGTTGCCGCCTTTGGATCCACTGTCCACAGTGCCATTATGCTGTGCATCATAGCAGAATCCACCAGTGGCTAACATGCCATCACTTCCACAAATAGGCTATTTATTGTTGACTGCTATTGTGTAGTCAGATATGTACATCATATGGGAGTTACTACACAATATGCCTTGGTCATTGTTCATGTGGGAGTGAACAACTTGAGACATACCCCCTTGGATCATATGAAAAGAGGGGTTTATATTAGATTATTGAATTACCATTTCGTCACACTCAGGAATGTCAAGATGAGAAGATTGAAACTTAAAAACATCGTAAAATGTAAGTATCGCAATCCACATCAGTGAAGGTAAGAAAGGCTGCCTGTCTCCCCTTCAATGATGTGGATTGTAATAGTTAAATCTTGCAATGTTTTTAAGTTTTGATGCTCTCATCTCAACATTCCCAGGATCAACAGTATAGTTATTCGATAAACTAATATAAACCCAAAGAGACATGATCGGAATTCTCAGAATAGGCATCTGAGATTCGTATGAAATTTGTCTTGAGTAGCATCCTACCATGACCAAAAATGATGCTGTAATACAAGCAAAAGATAATTGACTTTGGCTATTGGCATAGTTATTGGTGTTATTCTGAGGAGGTCCAGGATATATCCAACTGACTGAGGTGATTGACAGTCTTACCTGTTTTGCTTATGACAGCCTGCACCTCTCTCCTCATAGGTTCATAGGTGTTTACTTGGTTAATGATCACAAGGGCCTTTATAAGCCTAGCCATGCATCCCAAATCATTAAGTTTTAGTACCCTTGATAAATGTAAGCAGGGTCCTGGGAGATGAACCATTTAAAGGCTGCCTGCGTCCATTAGGCACAAATGCCAAACCAGGGATGAATTTCCTGTTCCCCATCCAGTTGTCCAAGTTACACTTGAATTGGGTTAGGGAAGATCTCTGATTTACATGGATAGGAAACCTGTTGCAGAGAAGGGGTAGTCTCTGGGATACATATTTGTCTCTCCAGCAGGTCCTATTTATACCATAGGCAAGGTTTAAGTCTTTAGAATGGGTAATTCTGGTGCTGTTTGTTTTACAAATATGCAGGAGGTCCATCAGAGTAGGCCTGATAATGCCTTGTATGCCAGGTATAGCTCTCCCCTCAACAGTCTGTAGGAAACAGAATACAGGGTTAGGGCCTTGATGCAGTCTGCATAGGACATGTTATTTACACCCTATATTATTTTAGTGAGGAACTACTGTGGACATTCCAATTGTTGGATATGCCTGCTTAGAAACATATTAAAGGGGGCATTGTATTTAATGATAGGTCTGATCAATGCCAAATCAAATTCAAAAGTCAAAGTCAAAGTGAACTTTATTGTCATTCAGAGCACACAACAGTGCAAATGAACAAAATTGCATTACTTCGAACTCAATCTGCATACAGCATATACTGATAATATTAACACAGCAATAACACATATACTAAAGCTTATCCAACAATAACAACAGTAGGACATTTATGCAGTGCAGTAACAAGTACAATTACATGCACCAAGACTATTCCACTTACATACCTTCATAAGTACCCGAAATATTGCACATATAATATACTGCACAAGTCAAGATCAGACAGATTTCAAATTGCATGGAACGCTAACTTGGCATAGTACACAGAATGTTAACTTGACATAGTTAATATTGTGTAAGGTGTAAGATTGTACTTTCATAGAGTTATTGCATATGTCTGTGCATTACTTCAATGTTATAACTCCAGACCTCCATGACTAGCATGGTGTATGTTATTACTGGAGTTCAGAAGTCTGATGGCCTGTGGAAAAAAGCTTGTATTAAATCTGGTGGTTTTGTGATGCAAGCTACTGTATCTCCTGCCTGAAGACATACATGAGAACAGACCACAGGCAGGGTGAGTGCAGTCTTTGACTATTTTCATGGCTTGCTGAGGCACCAAGCAGAGGGGATAGATGGGAATCAGTGGAACAATGACTTCACTGGACCTAGATGACATACCTTTGTTTATACGTTGCACAACACAGAATTATTTCCTCACTGCTGTAGACATGTGATGGTCAAAGGCTAGATTACTATGTGTGTCCCCAAGTCCCTGACTACTGGGTCAACTCTTAGGGGTGTGTTGTCAATATGATAGTTACCAGTCATGGATGACTTCCCAAAGGATACTATTATGCATTTCTTGACATTTAGTTTTAGTCTATGGCTTGACACCAGATGTTTGTCTGTGGGTTGGGAGGGTGACCTAATGGTTAAGGTGTTTGCCTTACAAATACAAAGTGCAGGGTTTGAGTCTCACAAGGGATAATTGACTAGACTTAAAATGGCTCGCAAGGGCAGTTAGCTTAGTACTAATCTATGAACCTATGAACGCTCTTCTTGGAGAACATTTGTGTCAGTGGGGATTAAATGACAGCTCCTAATTTGCAATCATCTGCAAATTTAGTCAGCTAGAGGCCATTGCATTGGCCTTGGCTTCAAAGATGTAAATGCCAAAAAGGAGCTCTCCCAGGACTGATCCCTGAAGGATTCTGCTTGTGACTGGCCTTTTTGTAGCTGTAGACTCCCCAGTTATAACTTTCTGGGTCCTGTCTGTGAACCAGCTGGCTATCCCCTGGGCAACATAAGGGTTTGTACCTAACCTCTTGAGTTTGTCAACAATGCCCGAGTTGGCCAGAGTACCAGGTCAAAGTGGGCAGTGTGAACCATTTTGCCCTCATCCATTGCTTTAGTGACCTTCTCAAAGAAGTCTGCCAGGATGAGTATGCATGACCTGCCCTTGACAAAACCAAATTGGGTTGGTTACAGTGTCCATGATAATTCTTTCCATGAATTTGCATATGAGACTACTGAGACTTTTGGGTCTTTAGTTTCCAGGGTTTGTAGATGGCCCACTTTTGTGCAGAGGGATGACTGTTGCTGTTCTCCATTCATGAGGCATGAATCCTGTTTGGAGGCTACAGTTATAGCAACTCCAGAGGGCCTGATAAGTCATGTTTCATGCTATTTAGAAGGCATCCTTGGATACTGTCTGGGCCCACTGATGCAGTTTTCTTGGCCTTAGAGAGAGCATTAAGGACCTCTTCCCTAGTGACATAGGTGGAGTTATATTTGATGGTATTTCCTGAGGAAAGGTTGAGGGAGACAGGGGGTAAAGTTGGAGCTGAATTTGTTGGCTAGTAAGTTTGTTATATCTTCTGGCTCAGTGTAGGTGGCTCCATTAAGAATGAGCTCTGCACATAACTGTGTACTGCCTTTCAGGTTATGAACATAGGTAAAGAATGGCTTGCATTTGTTCTTGACTTGAGAGGCCAAATTTACCTCACCTTTGGCTTTGGTAGATTTCATCTGTCCTCTGAGTAGTTTATTTAGGTTGATGAGAGTGTTTTTATCCAGTTCCCTATTGATTTGTCGAAAGCTTAGGTTGTCAAATGCGTATTCATCGACACCTAAGCGTCAAACGCTTAAAATAGCGAACTGCCACATCATCCAGTTCTTTCCTTGGGAAATAATTTGCTTGGCTGTTCTCGGGGATATGCCCTTTCCCAATGTAGAGCAGTCCCGGAGTTGGTATATTTAGTTAGGGGGATATGGGAGGCACAGCCCCCCACATCAGGGGGATGTGGGGAGTGAAGCCCCCTACTATGTTTGAGTGTGTTTGTTTATTTTGTTTGCAGACGGCCAAGTGAATTCTTTCCATAGGAAACAATTTGATGATTTGGGCATTCGCTGTTTTTAGCTTTTGACGCTTAGGTGTCAATGATTTTGGATTCGACAATCTAAGCTGTTGATGTTGTGATATAGATGTTTTTATCCTGATGGGTGTTGCACCTTCTCATTTTTGCCATGATTTTCTTCCTTCTGTTATACAGTCTATTAATGTTGTGATTCCACCAGGGTGGCTTGTTTTTTTGAGTTAGTTCTGTACTTCTTCCTGGTGGGTAAAGATGCCTTTATGCAGCTATTAACATGCTTGTATAAGGTTTCTATGAACAGTTCTGTGTAGGCAGCAGTATTCTCAGGTTCTCAGAGTTTATGGGGGTTTGTAATTTTGCCACATTATTACTTAATAGTAGGAAGTTAGCCTTGGAATAATTCCTGAATATTCTATGGTTAGATGGAGTTCAGGTTATATTTTTACTTCAAAGGAGACCATTCCATGGTATGACCTTATGAGAGAAGTCATTACACTAGGGTTTGTGCAGCACTCTCCCATATTAATGAGGACCAGATCCAGTATGGTTGCACCCCTGGCAGGTGTCATGGCAATCTGCAACAGGGGGGTTATGTTTACAAAGTCCTGGAATCTCTCTGGTGTCATATATGATTCCCAGTTAATAGTAAGGTAATTAAAGTCACTCATGAATATGGTAGTGGATTAGATGGTGTCATATATGATTCCCAGTTAATAGTAAGGTAATTAAAGTCACTCATGAATATGGTATTGGATTAGATAGTAAGGGTTTCCAATAAGTTTAAATACATTGTTTGGGTTTCCTGGGTCATAGAGTGGGACTTAAAGCTTGCAAGGAAGTGATATTGAATTTTGCTTATGTTGATTTGAATGTGTAGAAGCTCAAGTGCATTGCCCTGTCTGACCAGACAAGGTATATTTATTTTTGATGTAAATCGAGATATCTTTAGTCCCTGTGTGTGTGTGTAGCAGCTGGTCTAAATGTGTGGAAGGCATTATAACCTTGCACTATCGCTGTGCTTTCTGTGGCTTTAAACCATGTCTCAGTGACCGCACAGACGTTAGTTTTGTCTAGGGTGCAGAGAGCTTGTAGGGAGTGGAGATTTTTGTTTAGACTTCTAGCATTGAACAATAACACCATTAGATGTTCTTGGATTTGATTTGCTATGTCAGAAGTACTTTCAGTCTAGTATTATCTAAAAAAAAGGCTCTGCGGGGGAGGACAATATTTTAATTAATATTCAAAACCCTAGAAGGGAGAGGTGCAGACCATCCCTGGCAAATCAGCATGGTCTGTTGACATATCCTTCCATGCTGACAAATATTGCACTACCTTAGAATGACACCAGAAACTAAGCTAATTATTAAAGTCATTTGTCTTTTGTTCATATCGTGGCATCATCTTCAGAGAAGGTAAAATGCTGCTCAGTGCTAGACTCATACCAACCTGGGAAAAATATTCCAAGAGCTCCATGATGTCTCTCTTCATATAGTCTACGGAGGTATTTCTCAGGTCATTTACTCCCACATGGACTATGACTGAGTCATACTGGTACTTGCGGTCCAGTGACCTGAATGTGTGTGTAATGTGGTGGATCCTGGCCCCTGATAAGCAACTGACTATGACTTTCTCCTTACTCAGCCTGGTGAGAAAGACAACAGTGTGTCTCACAATTTAGTCTCCAATTACCAGATTGATGGATTCTGTGGCAGCTTGCCTTACGGGCTTAGAATTAGAGGCTCCATGAAATTTGGCTGCATGTGTTGATGTGGGTGTTGTTTGCAAAGAGTGCATTTGGGACTGTTGAGGGTATTTGTTATGTTTACTTCACCTAGGGGTCTTTGGGGTTTAGGAAGGTTACATTTAAGTGCCTGAGCATATGTGGGTCTATGTGTCTGCTTTGAATTGTGTTTGATGGGTGCAGTGCATGTACTACTGGCAACCTTATTGACAATAGGAGTAATTTTATGTGAGAACGTTGCCTCCAGTGACATCGTGTAAATAAATCTCTCACATAACATATCAGTTTGTTTGAGAATTGACTGGTTGACAGTAAATACGAAGCAATTTCTACATTGTCTCAGAATGCCCATATCCATCAAGCTGGTAACACAGATAGTGGGAAAGTTTATATCCATGGCAACAGACCCTTTTTTATTGATTAGACAGGTGGAATGAGAATATAATGTCAGGAGTATCCGGTTTGCAACTCTGGGGTCAGTGTTTGTCACTGCAAGCTAGTCCTGTGTGTAACTAGGTAGTGGTGAAATTTCAGTGGTGCTTTTATAGGAAAAATGCCAACTCAAGGTGTCTGTGTCTATAAGGGCACGGCGCTGAATATTTTATGGATGAAGTATTTAGGGAGATATTCTGGAGTTAAGTTAAACAGCAGCAAACCAGGCAATATGTACTAAAAAGAAAGAATTAGCTTGTCAAGAATGATGAAAAGAGGGGAGTCACCTGAATAGCTACTGTCTGGCTGCTACTAGTGCTGGTCTCAACACAGCTTCACATTGCTGGGATACAATGCCACTTAACTTCTTCTCTCACCAGAAGCAAAACATTAGCACCAATCCCAAGATGAGAAGCAGGCCACAGCCTGTTCGGTGATCCACAGTCTTGTCCCAGATAATGTAAGGGGATGAAGGCTTGTTGTAGCCTTTTCCTAGTAGATGCCTTGAATATCAACCAGACCAATCAGGAAGGTCAAACACAGACACTCAATGCCCAACCCCAAATAGTCAGGAATCAGTGTACTCTGTTCCTTCTCTCACCAGGAGCAAAGTATAAGCACAAATTCCAAGGTGGCACCTATGAAGCAGTTATTAGGCTTTCTGGTGATAAGCAGTCTCCAGGAAATAATGTTCCTATTGTCCTTCTCTCAACAGGAGCAAAACAGAAGGGCTAATCCCAAGATGACTACTGAGACGTAGAATGTGGGGTCTCCAATAATTGGTGGTCTTGGAGTAGATGTTACAGATTTTAAAGGTATTATGGAAAAAATAGGTTAATATCCTAAAAGCTGCAGTGTGCACTAAGCAGTTAGATATGAAAGAGGGGTAACTTAAGCTTTAGCTATCCAAATGGAGACCCACTAATTTTAAAAGAACAAGATAGATTGGAAGGGGATGGGCACTGTGTATTCTGGTTCTATGGAATACAGTGGGATGATCAATAATTTTAAATAGTTGAAGGGGAGTGCTTTCACAAAATAATATTTTTTTTCTTACTCACAGTAGGCAACGAAAGAGGAGAGGGAAGGAGATATGCAATCAAATTAACATAAGACGCAGGCAGCTAGAAAGACAGCTGAGTTTAAAAACATAGCACCAGGGTAGTAGGGTAAGGAAAAACTTAATTTCAGTGTTACTCACAAGATAACCAAAGAACAAGTGCAGATCCAAAACAAATAAACCAATAAAACGAAGAATCAGAAATTGAAGCTTGTGCAAGAACTAGGAATGAATGAATCATCTGATGAAGTCGAATATTGTGACGAAAACGTATTTTGTGAACAGCGTTAATGTGGAGTGGATTATCTGTACCTGGTTTTAATTTGGTGGTTCGAGTGCTTCTACAAATAAATTCCTAGTTCTTGCACAAGCTTCGCTTTCTGATTCTTCGTTTTATTGGTTTACTCACAAGATACACATATGTGGTATTATTCCTAATAAAAATCTGTGCAATATCATAGCCAACTACCATACCCTTCTGTGTCACCTGCTACCCTCAAGGAATATTTAAACAAACTGGAATTCATCCAGATTAAACTTAATCCATTCTCTGGGGGATTTCAGCTATTCCTCCATTAACTAAAAAAACGGCATTATCCCAAGTAAGTACACACAACACTTCTTAAATTTCATAAATGATAGTTCCCTATATCATCTAGTTTTCGTCACTTTTTGGAGATCAAAATATTGGATCTAGTCCTCACCAATATAACCACAATAAGCTCTACACCTTAGCTGCCCCATCATTGGTCAAATCCCACCATATTTTAGTAATATTCATTATAAGGGTGAGACCTCACTGAAATCCAATTGACCTTTAAACTCTTCTGTCTTTAGAGATTACTCCAAGGTAAATCTATTAACAACTAGCTAATGACCTGTTGAAATTCAAGCTCCCCTTCCCCTCAGTAACCCTGTCTTACACACTGATACATTTATAGACAGTTTCTATGCTTACCTAAACGCATGCATTGATAAATTGGTCCCCGTCAGATATCAAACACACACACAATGCTAAGTTCAGGAATAAATCCATATGGTAGAACACTAGTATAAGCAAGCTATACAATAAGAGAAAGAAACTTATTGCCCATAAGAACAAAATTAATACCTCAAGCTCTGAAAGTGAATTCAGGAAGATAAGCAAAGTTCTTAAAAGGAAAATCAAATCCTCCAAAAATAAGAATGAACAGAAAATTGCAGCCTTTGTAGAGGACAACCACAAGGTCTTTTTTCATCTGTTTCATAAACCTTAGAAGCAAAACCTGGCAATATCCTTAGCTAATATATAACAATACATAGTTAATCCCAGAAAACACAGCCAGCATATTAGTGAATAGATTTATATTTTGACATCATTACACCCTTATCTCCTCTTAACTTCTCCCCACAAATTAACATACCCATAATCCTCTCAGATCACTTCAGAGCAAATCCTGAGGGTACTCTCCAAGGCCAAAAACATTGTCTTCATATGTCCAAGAAACGTGCCAGGTTGCTTTTTTGTCATCCCCAAGCATGGCCTTATTGACTCCTATTTAGTTTCAGCCACTCCATTAGAGTTGTGCTAGAGATGCGGATAACTGCTGCTATAGTCATCACACTCCACTAGTTAGGACCCATTACTTATCCAGGAAACTACTGAGCTATAAGCCTAACCAGCTTTATCTGTAAAACATTGGAATGTATCATTATGGAACTTATTAACAATGACACAAGTAGTCTATATACAGTCTTTTGACCCAAACTAGTTTGGGATCATTGAAGGTAGACCCTGCCTCTTAAATTTAGTGAACTTCTTTGAACAAGTCACTCATGCATTGTAAGCAAGCAAATCAGTATATACTGCTTACTTCAACCTCGCAATGGCTTTTGACAGCATCCCACATCATGGCATTATTGACATGCTAATCAAACTAAATATTAAACTTTATGTTACCTGCTGGATAGCAAACTGACACAACTTAAACAAGTACTGTAGGAAAGCACATGCTTATCAAAAAAGTTTGTCACTAATGGTGTCCCTCAAGGATCAGTTTGTGAGCCACTGCTCCTTAGGATTTATTTCCTGATTTCAAGGGCCTGTGGTAGAACAAGTCTGTGGATGACTGCAAACTCGGAGTTGCCATAAACTCTCCAGTTGATTCCCAGATTCTCTAAATGAGCGTAATACACATCGGCACGCGATATCTAGCCTATAAACTTAAGTTAAATGCTAAGAAGTGTAGTGTTGTATCCTTTAGTATATATGGGCACTTCTGCACCTATCATGTAGATGATGCCCCTTTGAAAAGTTGTGCAATTATTAAAGATCTGGGCACTTTTCATTGATAATAAACTGTCCTTTGTTAACTGTGTATCCATTGTCACTAGGAAATACAATTTATTTAGACAGACTGACTATCACTGGCATATCTTACAGGTCAAACTCCTCCTTTATCAGACCTATAACAGAATATAATGCCCCTTTTGGTATGTATGTCTGAACATATGATGCAACTAGAAAGGTCACACCATTTTCCTCACTAAGAGGATCAATGACATGTCTTCATTGCACTACATAGACCACCTTAAAGCACTTTCTCTGTCTTCTCTGTTTACTACATACTCTTTAGAAGAAACGTCTGCCTCTTCTACAAAGTCTTGAAGGATCCAGTCCTATGTGACCTCCTACACATTCACAAAATAAACATCACCCTAAATACTTACTCAAGGAAACTAAGCTTCTGCCACTCCATAAATAGGACCTGCTGGCATGAGAGATATCTGTCCAAAATAATCCCTCTCTTATGGAATAGACTTCTGTTAGATGTAAAACAAAGTAGCTCCATGACCCTCACCAGACAGAATCTCCATACTAGATGGGAAACCATAAATTCAAGTCTGGTCTGAAACATCAAATCCTCATTGAAAGGACATGAAATAACACTCAACTGTACAGGTTTTTGCAGAATGTCCAGATTTTTGCCTCATATTTTTGGTGTGTTCCCCCTAAAATCTGTCCCTTTCTGGGAAATAGCTGAGGATTGAAGTCATTAAATAATGACAAACATTTGAGTTTAAGACTCCACATCATTCGGAAAATTCATGCTAATGCAAAACCTATTATTCTATCAACTTTCTAAGTTTGTAAGGGCAATATTTAAAATCTGTCCCTATTTGTACCCCCATCATTTTAGGCTTTGTCCAGATTTTTTGCTCTAAAAGGTTGAGATGTAGTTATTTCATGTTATGGGGTACTGACAAAATTGGATCTTGAGGCTAGACTATTAATTATCTATCTGATCAATAGCCTAATAAGACCCTATGAACTCTGATTAGCTTGCCTGGCAGAGGTGTGACCATTGTGAGCCAGGAAGAGTACTGGCCACATCCATGGAAATCTGTATACCCAGGCATAGAGGCAACCATTGCCAATGTGAACAGTAAGGTCATCTTTAGACCCGTATGTGCCATCTGTGTAAGCGTGATGTGCAATTGTACAATGTGCATGAATTTCCTAGCCATAGCAGTTGGTTGTCCACATCTGTATATATGCCACAATAGCTGTCAGCTTGACTACCACTGCCTTCACAGACATTTCTACTGCAGATCTGTCTACAACATTCTGTCTGCATACATTGCAGAATGCCCTGCAATCCCTGCAGTGGTTGCATAACGTCATGTAGGCCATGTAGCACATTCAACGTCTCTGACATTGTTTATGTGTACTGGTTATGTATGCCTGGATCACTGACATGCATATGCACAGATAGATGATAAAGATGAAAACCAGGGCTGGAATAGTCCTGTAATCATGCAGCTGATGGCTTCCTACATGCTTTTTACCTGTGCTGGGTATGCATGCCACAGGGGCAGTGTAGCTCTTTGCTGCCATTTGTGGTGGCTACACCTGTGTGGCAGGGTTGGGCCTATCATCATTGTGATGATCTTTCCTGAACACAGGTGATACCAAAAATTCATTCTATCCCTCCACAGTCACCATTGCCATGAGTAATGTGAGACTGCTCTGCACTATTGGTGTTGCTGACAGTGCCACTATGTCATCAGACTGTGCCATGTGCATGACTCAGTCATCATCAGCCATGGGTGACCCATTGACCTCAGCCATGTTCTAAGTGGTTGTGTTGGATCCTCTCCAGTAAAACTTGTGAATGTATGCATATAGCAGATAACGTAAGAGTGGCAATGCAGGAATATATTTGTGACTCCAAACACCACATGGTGCAGAGACTGCTACATACCAATTATATACATAGCCTATGGGCACATGTGCACTTTGTGGTGCAGGTTGTTCATTTTACAGCCCAATATCCTTTGAATGGCACAAATGCACATGTGTTTGAATAAACCATTCACAGGTCCAAGGCACTATTCTACAAGAATGCTTTGTATCCTCCACCTCCATCATTCTAGAGGGAAGAGCAGATAAGATGAATACAACACCATGAAGTGCATGAAGTTATTCACAACACTTCTTGCTTCAACATATGAACCTGCCTGGTACCCAAATTTTAACACTTTCCCTGGACTGATCCAGTCATATACAGCTATAATGAATATGAGTGATTATATGAATAAATATAAGAAAGTATCTAAGGACACTGTCAGAAGAAAGTTTCAGAAAATTGACCTAATTTTGTTAGACTTATTACATCAATAGTACATCACCATTGAACTTTTTGAATTTTTTACAGTAGAGCAACCACAGTTAGGAACTCTGTTTGGAATTCCTAAAATGCATAAAGATTCTAGACATCCATTATTCAGACCTATAGTTTCGGCTCCGTACAGTAAAACTTCAAAGATTTCTATTTATTTAGATGAGATTCTTAATCCTATAGTACAATATAGTGAATGGTATTTGAAAGACTCTTGGATGTTTCTAGATGAACTTAAACAGTATAAATTTAAGGGTGATGAGACATTTCTATGTACATTCGGTGTATGCTCATTGTATACTACAATTGACCAGACAGAGGGAGTGGAATTTATGAGATTATATCTCAGTAGATTTAGACCTTCTCTAAATCAAGATGTTTTTGTAATTTGCCAGCTTATGGAACTCGTCCTAATGAACAATTCTTTTACATTTGGAGAGGGTGTGTAGCAACAATTTGCGGGAGTAGTAATTGGTGCAGATGTGGCACCAGTTTTTCCCAACCTAGTCATGTGCTGGTGGGAACAAGAATTTTTGAAGAAATTGGAACATTTTAGGCTTGTTAGATTTTATAAAAGATATCTAGACCTGCTTTTTTAATCTGGGCAGGTAGCAAACAAGAGCTAGAAGAATTCTTTCTTGAGCTCAATAATACAGTACCTTGGCTCAAATTCACAATTGGTAACATTGATGTTAAGGCACAATTTCTTGATGTTGAAGTTCAGATGGATGTGAGTAGGGGAGAATTTAATAGTGCTATATTTCGAAAGAACACCTTCACAAATAATTATTTACATTTTGATAGTTACCATCCTAGGTACATGGAAATCAATGTATTCAAAGGACAATCAATTAGAATCTGTAGGATTACAAGTGAAGAAAATGTCTTTGTTAGAGAACTATATTTTTTAAACAACTATTTTTGGAAAGAAGATATCCCCCTGAAGAATTGGACCAAGTTATAAGATATATAATGGCAGAGAGAAATAGAAGATTTCCCCCTATAATTAAAGTAGGCTTTTCTGATAACAAGGAAAATGATAATTCAGAAGATAAGGGTAAGGGCAAGTTAAGTTGTGCTGTCCCTGTACCGAAGAGTTTAGATGGGCCCAGAATTAAAAAGATAATCAATGACAATTGGAAGATTATCTTAGGTAATCAGGATTTAAGCAAAGTTGTAGGATTATAACCAAACTTTATAAACAAGAAAACTAAGAATGTAAAACAATTATTGGAACGTTCCTCAAAGATGACTAGGAAAAGTGAAAATAATACACATTTTGGTACCTATCCTTGTTCTAATTGTACCCCCAGTGTAGATATATGATGGCAGTGCACAGACAACAATTTAAGCATTTAAACTTTGTATTAATGGCCAGAGGACAATATAATTGGCAGAGTGAAGGACTAGTTTATTTTGCAGTTTGTTCAAACTGTGAAAAATTGTATACAGGAAAAACCAGTAGGAGACTGAATGACAGAGTAAGAGGACATGTACTAGCCATTAAGAAAAATGACTTTACTAATGCCTTAGCCAAACATTCAGTCAATTGTAAAGATTTTAGGAAGTTTACTTTTTTTGTTGTTGAAAAAGTTGACAAAGGCACATTTACAGGGTGTTTTAATAATTATTTAGAAAAAAATGAATTAAAATGGCAGATTTTCCTGAGAGCAGATGTGACTCCAGGATTAAATGACAACATTTCTGTCAAAAGTCATTTAAAATATATTAATAATTAACAATAGTACATACATTGCTTTATGTAATTTTATAAGAAGAATGTATATTGGTTAAATGTTTTTGACAATAGTTTTAGAGACTATAAACACAAAGAATAGTTTGTATAAAATTTGTTAATACAGGAAATTATGTCATTATATTTTTTGTATAAAAGGAAGTGAATGAATGTATGATGATTGTTCTGAGTAAGTTCTGTAATAAATGGGACAAAAGCGCTCAATTAAACCTGTGTCTCTGATCTAGTGGCTTTTAGTTTTTGTTTTTTAGTTTTGAATACGAGTGATTGTTGGGTCTGTGCTAATCTGTGAACTGTTTATTCTGGGCTTTCTATGGATCCAGTGTCATAAACTCTAGAAGAAGTGCTAAATCTCACTAGCAGTGACTGAATTTCGCAATTATGTCACCCTGTGACTGAAAAGACTCTTCATTTGAACAAGATTCTCAGTACTGAACCTGCATTGGTATGCTATTGGGAATGGAAGTTTGGATCACAATCACTGATAAGAATACTTGTGCCATCTTATTGGGTAATCATAATGTCATAGATGACAGCAAGCTTGTATGTAATCACTCTGTAAACAGTTAGACTCTTTAAATTTTACAATAATCAAGAAAGCCACATATTCTCAAATCTTAAACATCCAGAACTATATGTTGCATGTAAAAATTAAGCCTGTAAATGATTACCTCGGAAATGACCTATTAGTCTGGTAAAAGTAATTTGGTGTCCATATAAATAACTATTAAGACATTCTGACACAATACCAAAAAGAAAAGAAAAGCTGAAGAAGATGCCTTGATGTAGCCAACAAGGGCCTTGGTAATGATGTTATTTTGGAAGCAGGTATTTTTCCTTGGTATGGTGCAGTAGAAATTGTATGAGAGTTGGGTAAATTGTCTACTCTTTTAGAGATTCTGAGCAATGCTACTTTGGGTTAATACAACAAACTACTATTGATCTGGCAGCAATGAGGCAATGGTCTTGCAAAATGCATGGTCTTTGAATTTATACTGGTAAGTAAATGAATAACATGCCCTTTAATCAATCAGAAATACTGCTCTTATATTCCTGAAAATGAAAAGACAACCAGAAATCAATTGTAAGTAAGTAACTCTTGGCTTAGTTGGATAAATTATTTGTTTTCAGGATGAAAAGATGTATCACCATAATATTTTTATTAGCAATATTTGTAACACTTATTTTGATTGCTATAGTGGGGGGTTTATGCAAAGGGATAATGTCAATTTTTCATCAGGTCTAATCATCTGATGCCAGTAGTTTCAGAGAAACAGACTTTAAGTGCAATAAACAAACCTGCTTACAGCAAAGTGAAGATAATGAATGATGAGACTATTATGGTGAAGAGACATATTATGCCAGATTGAGCAGAATAAAATGTGAAGCATTGTTCTGAATTTTATATGTCAGTAATCATATTGTATATTATCACTGACAAACTTTATAGTGGTGACACTAAACCAGTATCAGAGGGGAAGTTATAGTGGAAAGCTAACTTATGTACATCCTTTAATTTATTTGCATAATACATAAGAAATCATAATTTGTCTGTTAGGTAAGTGGCTTTCTTCAAAATGTATTTTTTTCACTGGCACAGCTGTATTATCATACACTTTGATGCAAGATTGCTAGAAAATGTTGGCACAGAACAGGGTTATTGCTGTTCAGATTTTGAAGTTAAAATTGATATAAGTGCATAGTATGGATTAGAAATGACTGAAATGGATATAGTCTTTATGTAGTACATACAGAGTAATAGCTACACTCCAAAATCTGTAAAAAAATAAACTTGTTAAGCACTTCCCTAGCTTAAGTTCTGATCTTAACAGTGCTAAGGGGTGCTTAACAAAAAATCTTGTTAAGGACACCCAAATACTGTTATGATAGGTCTCATGCTCTGGACTAAAAGAGGCCAGTGCTGACCAGCAAACAACGGTGGCAGAAGGTAAAACAGCATTTAACAGCTAAGATCCTCAATCTGCCACATCTGAAAACAAAAGAAGAGCCAGAACAAAGATATCTAACAGCTTTTAAAGCTGTTAGTTATATAGAGTGGCAATTTATTTTTACTTGATAATTCTTGAGTGTCCCTGATTTTGCAGATCATCCCTGATTTTCCTTCATATTTTCCGTGTCCCTCATAAACATTTGAATTTTATGGTAAATCACCCAATAATGCCAGACATTACAGCTGGACAGGCCCAGACACAGAAAACATTGACTGACTGGTAGCTCTTTCTCGATTCTGTAGGTGGTGGTACATGGCCAATCTTAGTTGGTGAAGCAATTTGTCTGCTTAATTCCAATCACAAATGAGACTCTGCTATGCTAACTAGTTATGTGGCCCTGTATGGTTGTCTCCAACTTCTTAGAAAGACAACTGGTTTTCAGCCACATGAGATTTAGCATTAATAGGTCTGTGATGTCCTTAGATATCCAGGGCTGCACACATGCTACATTGAATGAATCAGTGAATGTCTACCGTTGACCAACAGGTACGGGTAATCCTCTGAATCCCATTTGTGATAGGGACCAGAGATTGAAATTATTCCCCATAAACAACGCATTCTCAGTAAGTCCAGGTCATAAACTCACATTGATTTAAGCCCCTGTCCTTTGTACACATAGTGTACACTATCTTATTGTTATCAAAATGTGAAGCAAAACATGTTGTTCTATTAACGTTTTAAATGAACTAAAGCAATATCTAAAAACTGTCCATAATTGTGATCCTTTAGCCTCCTGCTATTTTTGTATTTGTCCATAGCTCTTAATCTAAGAAATTGAAAGGCATTATGCTGCCTGACAGTGCTGCCTAAGTGCTTAGCCCTCTTTGAAAGTCAGTAAAATACTCTATGCTCATATGCTTTCTCTTTCTTTTCTTTTATGTAACTAGTAATAATGTACATGGAGCAAATAGAGTCCCATGCACTGCAAAGAATTATGACAGGTGATTGTTCAACTGATCATAATCTATTATTGTGTTCTTAACATGAATGCCACGATTCATCTCTTCAGCTTCGCTGTTCAGTTGTATTTCTGTGTCTCAATCACATAATAAGGTAGTTATGATCAAATATGCAGTGATTATCCTTTCTATAGAAAGACTTAAGTATGTGTATTAGGACATGAGGAGATGCACACATAAAGAATGCATGAATTTCTTGTTTTTCATTTGTTAGATGTAAGCCATCCAATGTATTATGATAGTTTATCAAGATGAGTCTTTGCTATAAAAGTTACATTTTTGCATTATTCAAGGAGGCTGATAAAATTACATACTTCCACTGCATATATATGTTTATCACCAATAAACACTGTTTTGTGCAGTCTGACCAGCAGCTTCCACTTCTGTTTTTTGCATGATAAAAACTCCTTTTCATTTTTCTGGTAACACTTTAAACTGAGCGCACAGGTCTAACACATTTACCAAACAATTTTCATATGGGTTGATTGTCACACTTATTTTTACTCTGGAGTTCTAAGATCTTATTTAAAATATGGCTCTTTCTCTTACTTTGTCTTAACCAAGCTATTACTGCAAAGTGATTCATCCATTTTGCAAAAGACCTCCAAGTCTACCGGTCTTTTAATGGGAAATATCAATTACACGGTGAAAAGAAATTGTAACCACTGCAGAAGAAACATAGAAGAATGGAAATACAAACTTTGATGAGATATAAGGTTGGATGGACTCACTTATTCTGCCCACTCCTTTACATTCTGCACAACCTAATGATTGTACTTGATCATAGCTTTTTGTCTTCCTTCGTTTAATATTGTTGTTGTCTTTCGGCTTTTCTCAGTTAGGGGTCGCCACAGCGGAACTCCGGTCCACTAATGATCGGCAGTAGATTTTCATGAATGCCGAGGTGCCAGCTTGACATTCAACCTTCAGCGAAGGCACGCCCATTTACGCATGTCTTTGGAATGTCCACCCAACCGTGGGGAGGACATGCAGACTCAACACAGAAGGCACTCCCCGCACTCCAGCTGAGAATCGAACGGGACAACCTCTTGCTGTGAGGCAACAACGCTACCGCTGCACCACCGCGGATTTTCTTCCTTCATTTAATAAAAATCTCATGTCTCCTTCAATTATTGTTGTATTTTTTCCACTGCTTTTGACATTAGCATATCTTTAAGAAAGCTGTTGCAATTATCTATAAGGCTTTCCACCTTCTAACTGTGTCCCCTAGATAACTTAAATTGGAACTTGTTGCAAATGTTACCACATGTGATAATCTGAGTCAGATGATGTTCTCAGTGTAAATGCTAGCAGAACTGATGTTTGGTAGCTTCTAATCTTCATCCCTCCCTCCCATCTCCGCCCCTCATTAGAACACATGGCTAAATCAGATATGAATGAAAATACAAGGCTGTCTGTGAAAGTAAATCAGAAAGATTACTGAATAAAGCAGAGTTATCCACGTTACAGTCTGTTATGCGTAATAAGTAATTTTCTGTACTTCAATCAAATGTGAATATAGGATGGGAGAGGAAGGTTTTCTCATAAATGTGAAAAAATAAAAGATACCAGTTTTTGTGCTATAGTTATAAACTGTGCCTGTACTATTGTCTTTTTAAAGGATTGTGGTTAAAGAAACATCTGAAGCATGCAGTCTAAGCCTTTTCCACTTATTTTGGAAGGTGCCTGCCTTGTCACTGATGTATGGGTGGCCTCAGCAGTGTCTTGGCAGTTTGTAATTGTACTGTACCTGTCTGTCAGTGTACTCAGAATATTCATCCATAGTTAAACATATATACTATCAAAACTATGACCTAGGGAAAGTCACCTAGTGGTGGTCATAACAGTGGGCTATTGTTGGAATCCAATTATTGGGAGGGAAACTACAGGCATCTCTTTTCACTGCCTAGTTTTTTTGGGGGGAGGTGGGCCTAACTACAGGGAGTACCACAGTAAAATCCTAGTGTTACAGCAGATGAATCATAAAAACATGCATGGAGTAGCCAGAGCACAACCAAACTGTGTAAACAACAGACGTGCTTGCCTCTGGTAGTCATGGTGTTGTGTATTGTCACCCTTGGTAGCACTTCATCACTCAACCGAATCTAACATTTTATGCTCTCCATGACACTGAAATTGCGGCCTGCTACAATGTGGGTAGAGTTAGCATGCAGGAGCTGGTTGAGATGTGTTACAGTGACATGCAAGGTAGAAGGTACATTGTATACCAATCCCTGTAAATACCAAGGTATGTGTGCCTTTGGAAATTGTAGCTAGACCTTTCAGCAACCAGTGTGGGATATGATGGGTGTATCTTAGGCATCTGCCTCAACTGTACTTCACCACTTCCTCAACGTCATACTAGAGCATGTATGGAAGAATATGTGGTTTCCATGTACCACAGAAGAGAGAGAGGCACATGGGCATCTTATGATATAGCCCTTTTTTCTTGAGGTACTGAGGGCTATATCAAAGTTAGAAGGTGGGAATCAGCCTCTACAAAGAGGCCAGTCACAAGCAGAGTTCCTCAGGGTTTGGTCCTAGGACTGCTTCTTTTTGGCATTTACTTCTCTGAAGTCAAGGTCACTGTCAATGACTCTGGATGATTAAATTTCCAGATGACTGCAAATTAGGAGCCATCATTGAATCCCCCTGCCAACACAAATGTTCTTCAGGAGGGGCTAATACAGACAAATAACTAGTGTCAGAGCCATAGATTAAAACTAAGTGCCAAGAAAAGGATAATAGCATCCTTTGGGAAGCCATCCTCCCCTGGTAACTATTACATTGACAATACACCCCCAAGAGTTTCCACATAGACAGTAATCTAGCCTTTGACAATCACGTGTCTACAGTAGCTAGGAAATCATTCTATGTTATGCAACTTATAAATAAAAGTATGGCATCTAGGTCCAGGAAAGTCATTCTTCCACTGTTTTTGGTATTCATCAAACCTATCATTGAGTACAATGCCCCCTTTAGTATGCATCTAAACAGGCATATTCAATTATTGGGGAATCCAAAGAGGTTCCTCACTAAAAGAATACAGACCACAAGTAATATGCCCTGTGGAGACTGGCTCAAGGTCCTATTCCTGTATTCTGTCCCCTACAGGCTGTTGAGGAGAGATCTATGCCTGGCATACAAGGAATTGTTAGAACCCACCCTGATGGAACTCCTGCATATGTGCAAAATAAACAGCACCAGAACTACCTGTCCTTAAGACTTAAACCTCACCTGTGATATAAATAGGACCTGCTGGAGAGACAGGCATGTATCCCACAGAGTATTCCTTCTCTGGAACAGGCATCCATGTGAAGCACAGTTCCTCCCTAACCCAATTCAAGTGTAACTTGGACATGGGCAACCTATAAATGTTTCACCTCCCAGGCCCCTGCTTACAGTTATCAAGGGTAACAGAACTTGTCAGAGATTTAGGATGCATGGCTTGGCTTAAAAAGGCCCTTGTGGTTATTAGCTTAGTAAACAACTATGAACCTATGAACCATAGACTGCACTCACATAGCAATAAAAGCCCCAGATGGGCAGCCTAGATGAAGGTATATCAACTTTAAAAATTTCCACTCCATCAACTTCCAGTGAATCTGTAATGCACAGGGTATAACATACAATGTGCCCTTAGGCCACCCAAGAAGTATCCACGATTCCACATTTGGCATACATGTGACATATCAGTGGTTTGTGCAAGGTGATTTCACATAGGGGCATCTTATCAATGATGTGAGATATGACATGGAGCCATGGTGAATGACATCTATCAGAAATCACCAAGCCTTGGCTAGGAATGACTACAGCTTTGCCCTGTCACAAATGCGGGACACTGTTAAATGTGTGTTTGGCTTGCTAAAGTCCTGATTCCATTGCCAGAATGTATTTGGAAGTGTCCTGCAGTATGCTTCTGCCACATGTAGTAAGATATTCTCAGTATGTGCTATGTTACACAAATAATTTTACTTAAACAGTTGCAAAAGGACAGACACTCTCAGAAGGAGGTAGCTCCAAACACAGAAGTGGAGGAGAACCCTGATGATGTGTCTTTGGAGAAGCCAAATACAGGGGTGTATTATGGCAGGCAAAAACAAACAATGTGTGCAATGGCACTGGCCAAGAGACAGCAGCTTGTTCATAACTATGGGCCAGAATAAAGCAGTATACAGAAAAGAAAACATGGCACATGTAAACCTTCATCCAGACTGTGCTACTCTATAAATATACTAGCTACACTGTGCATGAGACATTAGCTACCTAAGTAACAGAGTACATAGTGCAGAGAGTGGGGGTACAGTTAGCATCATATGCACAACTGAGGAGGGCCACAGTGTCAATAGTTATCAATGGACAACTCTCTGTATGATGGTACACGTAAACCTAACTTAGTAATGTGGGTGTCAGACCTGTAGGGCTGGGTGGGAAAGTGGTGTAGACTGGGCAGTTAGGGGTCACTGTCTCTATGGTTGTGTTGTGAATGTGCGGATCTTGGCCTTGTGGCCATTAGAGTGTGTGTGTGTGTGTGTGTGTGTGTGTGTGTGTGTGTGTGTGTGTGTGTGTGTGTGTGTGTGTGTGTGTGTGTGTGTGTGTGTGTGTGTGTGTTGGGACACAGACTCAGCAGCTGTTGTAGTAATATAGTGAGATTATACAGACAAGTCCATGGCACCGACAGGTGGTATGTGCACAGATTATGCACGCACCTGTCCATGGGAGTGTCTTCTCCTCGGAGAGTTACAGACAGTATCCAGGCCAAAACTAGAGGAAGAACTACTGAACATGAGCGGTGGCCCCTGCCATGAATCAGTATGAGAACTTCACCCTTGTGCAAATTCATGTCATATTGTACTGCCCTCCACACTGCATGGCAGAGTGGAAGTGGTGACACTGCATGTGCCTGCTTTGTACTCTCCTTTCCACAGTGGTCCTCACCACCAGAGAGGGATGCAAATCAGCCATGGGAAGTGTGTCTGCAATGCTGCCTGTGTACATAGGAACACCTGGTTTATGCAGGCTCCTTAGGCTGCATGTCCATGATCTCTCACATGTCTGACATGCACTCCCAGAAGTCATCAAGCAATCAAGCACACCTTGCAAAACACCTGCTATGTCCAAAAGGAATGCAGTGGTATGTCCATGGTAGAGGAGCCTGATAAAACATCACCTGTGAATACAGCAAAGGAAAGCACCCACAATAAATAACCCTTAACCATTACTTGAATCCTAGTGAATGAATCAATACTAACTTATATACTGGTAGGGCAGAATGATTGTAACATTTCTTCTGCTGGAGGTCTCCAAGTCTGAAGCCCTGATGTTCTTCTGAAAAGATGTGATAATAGTTTTAATCTGTACTATATCATGTATTTACCTGGTATTTAGGTACTTGATTCTGGTCTAGCTCAGCTCTTATATCCAGGATTCTACCATTGTGGCTGGACATATCAGACCCACATGCAGAGAAGCCAGGAACTCCTCTCCCTCTCTGATAAAGGTGGTTGACTCAGCTGGCTGCCTGCTCTTACTCTCAGCTCCTGTGCCAAGTAGGCATCATGAGAATTAGCCCTCATCTTACTTGCTCATAATTCCTGCCTTGGTCACCAACAACATTAACATCATTCACAACATCACTCTAGGCACAGTTGCAAAATGGATGATAACATTTATCAGGACCAATTACCCACCAACCATGGATAAGGGGGCCAGTAGAAAAATCTCATTCTCTGCATTGAAGAACTTCCACTTTGTTTGTTTGCCATGGCTGGTCATCCTGTTGTGGAAGAAAAATGAAAAAAGTATGTGAGGATAATCACATCACTTCCTCACATATACCTACACTGATACAATCTATAGGGTTCCTATTAGATGACTGAAGATGCATTCTATCAAATGCGTCTTGGTCAAACTTAAAACAACGAAAAGGCAAAATAGCGAAGCAGCTTTTAAGCAAATTCTTTCCCAGGGAAAGAATTTGCTTAGCCGCTTCCGTTACTTTGCCGTTTTCGGCACTGTAATGCGATCTCGGACTTGGTATATTTAAGTAGGGGGTGTGGGGGGCAAAGCCCCCCCCCACTTTATGTATTCTTTCAATTTTTTATTTATTTATTATTTTTTTTTGGAACAGCAATTTTTTTTCCCTTGGAAAAAAAATCGCTGTTCTGAGCTTTCGAGATTGTAAGCTTTCGCTTACATGGGGTCGATTATTTATATTCACTTTTTTAAGCGTTCGATGATATAATATACACCCAATCTATAGGGTACCTGTTTGTGGAGGTATGTGATCTTGATGGATCTCTACAGGCAACAGCACACACATATTTATTTATTTGACATTTGATAACTGGGAAAGTCTGACAGGGCATAAATCCCATTTTTAACAAAGACATGGGGAGAAAAGCTCCATAAACAAATAATACATTTACATGGTAATGGCAGCTGAATAAAGTACAATTGTTGACAAGGTGCTATAGATGAAAAACTAGCAATGATAAAAAATAGTGAATTTAAATCACTAGTATGGTGGTATGGCTAGTCCATGCATGTTTAAATAGTGAATTTAAATCACTAGTGTGGTGGTATGGCTAGCCCATGCATGTTTAAATTGTGAAATTGAATCACTAGTGTGGTGGTATGGCTAGCCCATGTATGTTTAAATAGTGAATTTAAATCACTAGTGTGGTGGCATGAATAGCCCATGCAGGTTTTTGTAATTCATCTTGTGTAATGCTAGGATTTTACTGTATTCACTAACTTAGCCATATTGTTTGCCATTATTTGCATTCACAGAGACTCTAATTTTAATAATGCTGCTCAATCATTACCATATTATTCTAACTCCATTAACATGCCATTCAGGCAATGGAATTTCACGCGCCTTCCTGTTCATGTTCAGTGTGTCCCTGAAATACCCACACCCTGCTTGTGGTCACTTGTCACTTAAAATTGCTTGCTGTGATGTGTTAATGTTTCTGAATCCCAGAGGTTGTTTTAGTGAATATGGGAATCGATTAGCTAGTTTTTGTTAAAGTCCAGAGATCTTTCTAAAGCAGGAGTGTCCAGCGCGGCCCAGCAGCACATGCGCCCTCAGAGCTCTTCCATGAAATTTAAATTTAATTTTAATTTAACTTTTTTCCGTGTGTTTACAACTTTCTTTTCATACCAGCATCTTTCCGCTGGTATTCATTTTAAAGTTGAAGGAAGAGATCATGGAGAGAGGGTTTATTTTATTTCTGAGTACCCACCACTACACTACACTACAACATAGCAAAAGGTAAGTAAAGCTAAGTATTTTTGACACTGTGAATGCTCCCTAAACTAGAGCTTATATATGGTCAGTTGAAAACATTCTTCTCATATTTAAATTTTCTTTACTGTAAACTCAATTATTTATATACATTGAACAATTTTCATTTTGTAGTGGGCCACATGTAGCCATGTACCCTTGTTTCATTTTTAAAGTTAATCGTCGGTTAAACATGATTTTTGTTTTTCTTTGTTAGACTGACTATACATACAAAGCATCAATGGTATAAAAATGGTATTTTTGGGTTTTTTTATAATGAATATGCTGGTGCTTTTAGGATAAATGTATTTATTTACCTATTTATGTTATCTGACGTGAATATAGTGAGCATTACTGTTGTACCCAAGAGTTCTACTGTGATGATGCTAGTAGAAAGGTGATAAACTATTTTGAATTGCAGCTTAGATGTGTGTTTTATCATACCCTTATACCTCCTTCTGCTGTTAGCATGTATGTATATGTATATATGGAATAGTTGAGGTCTGATGTGAAATATCTTGTACTGTAGTTTTAGTAATCCTGTTTTGCCAGATATTTTCTCAAACCAAAACCCCATGCATACTATATTTTCCTATTTTTTTTGTCTGAATTATTGTTTCCCATACTGTTTTGAATGTTGTAATGAGCTGTATTGATTTAATAAGTTATCTGCTGAATAGGGATTTAGATATTTTCCAAAAGATTTTATGAAAGGAGTGTCTCTTAGGTGGTTTTGTGCTCTGGTGCTCTTTTTAAGTAATGTCAATTATTTGTTTGATTTAAAAGAATTTTAATTACTTTAGCCTTTATGATGTATTTCAGTAGTGTAGCAAGGGTTATGGTAAGGTATGTTAGTTTTCTAGTTTAATTATGGTTTTAGTCAGAATTAGATCCATTTTCTGTCTGTTGCATTTTTTCGCTCTGCTCCCTCCTCCATTCATGTTGACACAACTCATGTCACTCCACTCAGTCATTCAACTTAGGGTCAGGGTTATACTGGTGACACCATCTATTGTGGTGACTAGGTTTTAATGTGCCTATGTTCTCCAGCATGCATGCCTATAGTTGCCCAAGATGCAAGCATGAAACAGCTTGATGCACAAGGCATCACCACCTTTCAGGTGGTCTTGCTCTCCTCAGCAATTAGTGTCTCTGCATGTTCTTGATCTTGAGTCTCCACTGGAAACTCAGACATGGAGTGCTTACCTTGGGAATGTAAGCACAACCCACCCCATGCAGAGGTAAACAGAAAGTGCCTTACCATCCTTTAGCCTCCTCTACCAACTCCTCCATTGGTTAAGGTTGCTAACTAAACCAAAGTCATCTGGATTAGCTGGGCTTCATCCATCTAAGTCACAGTGTTGGCTTTGGTTGCATTTTAACCCATTTTACTATGTTAGGTAATTTTTCATAAACTAAGGTCAGAGTTAATCTCTACATTTGTTTTAGGTGGGGTAGCATTTTTTGGTGACGGTACTGTTTAATTTTAGTACATGCATTTTACCAGTGTAACGAATGAGGGTTAATTACAATGATGGTGATATTGTGTGTTTTTTTATTTTTAAGCTTATTTGTTGTTATGATCTGTCTGAATTTGCTTATGAAGTGCATGATTTTATGACCATATGGCTTGCAATGAGGGATGAAGTCCACATTTTACTGCATTTTTATTAACATTTTTGATTAAAATAAGTGTACATGTGGGTTTCAGATCTCTTTAAGTGGGTTAGGATCTTCTCTGTGTGTAGTTTGGGACCAGTTTGTAGTGAGTAGTGTAAGTATCTTGGGTTTGGGCAGGTTTAGTGGAAGTGAAGATGTGCCAATGGTGGTAATGGATGTTTGATGCTGTGGGAAGTAAACAATAAAATAATCTACCACTGGGCAGAACAACTTTTTTATCATATCCTTTTATCTAGGTCCACTGCTGGGATAAACATAGCATATGTGGATCTCCTGTATTAAAATATGTTTATTGTAAAGCTAAAAGTGCACTTATATAATGTCGCACACTATAATTGTGAATGTTCAAATGTAGGGATCACTACTGCATTATTATTTATCACAACATTCAGAGACTTAGATGTTTCCAACTCATGGAAGCTAACAATACATCTACAGTGACTGTATGTATTCTCCCCACATTAAGAATAACAGTGGGCTGCTCAGCACAAGAAACAGCCCATGCTATCTTAATTTCTTTGTGAAAAAAACATCCTGAACAAGTGTGTTTATCTATCTGGATAGTGACCCATAGATGCTAAGGTGTGTAATCCTGCCCAAACTGCTTTTGGCAAATATGGATGAGATAAGGAAGGTACTACTGCACCTGCTAATTTTTACAAATAAACTAAGATGTTAGATTTAACAGTTTTTTAAATAATTAGAATGAGATATTGAATTTTAGGGCAAATATTATGCATTTATTAATTTATTTATTGTTCAAATTCACCTACAAAACAGCCACATTAGTCATAAAACCTGGATGGGATGGTCTCTCTTTTTTTTTTTTTGCTCTTCAGTTTATGTGACAGACTTTTTTTTTTTTTTTTTCGGTCCTCACTTGCCATTTGCCCCCAGACCATTTCTGTTGACTCAATGTGGCCCTTGCAAGTGAAAAGGTTGGACACCCCTGTTCTAAAGCATATATCAGTACTAAATGTTTGATTGCATGGTTTTCTACAAACTCAGACTCATAGATTATGATTATTCTTTGACTGCAAAAGCTTTTGATAATGTTTAACAATATAATGGCTTAAAACCCAACATGGTTGAAACTGTTATCACAAATACATCAAAGCCTAGAAGGCTGGCATATTTCCCTTTTGGTTTTCTGATTATAAAGGGATTAAATATGTTTTATACTAAGTTAAAAATCCATCCAACCGATCCATAAAAGAATCATACATCCCCAAACTCTGGCGCTCAGCTTATATTCTTCCTCTTCATAAAGGAGGCAAAAATACCAGCATCTCAAACTTTTGCCCCATTGCTTTGCTCTCACCAATCTCCAAAATCCTAGAAAAATGCATCCATCTCCAACTTATGCCTTTCCTGACCCAAAACAATCTTCTCACTCCTACCCAGCATGGCTTCCGTCCAGGCCATAGCACAATAACGGCTCTACTCTCTTTCCTAGAAACTGTCAATCAAGCCCAAGATTCAGGCCGCTTAGTTTCTACTGTTTTACTCGCTCTGTCTAAAGCCTTTGATGCTGTTTCCCACAAGCACCTTCTCTGTCATTTGTCAAACCTTAATCTCTCACATAATGCTTTATCTTGGTTCTCCAGCTATCTATCAGACAGATCACAGGCAGTCAAATGGAAGAACTCCATCTCTTCCTTCCTACCTACCCCAACTGGTGTACCACAGGGATCCATCCTTGGGCCAATGCTTTTTAACATGTTCATCAATAACTTTCACACTGCTATTCCTGATGCTAAAATCATTCAATACGCAGACGATTCAACCTTAGTCTGCTCTGCCTCAAACCTCTCTGAATTGCTGACTAAAACCCAAACTGCCTTCTCAACAACTGAAAACTGGATGCGCCAAAACCACCTCTCTCTCAATGCAAATAAATCAAATATTCTACTATTCCCTCCCACAAAGACCCTCTCCTATGACAAAAACAACTTCAAAGTCTATAGTCAAACCAACTCACCTAGAGAAGTAGTTCCCTCTGCCAAACTACGTGGCATTACTGTAGATGAACACCTCAAGTTTGATATTCATATTCAACAAAATATTAAGAAAAGCCACCAAAAGCTAGGTATGCTGTATAGGAATAATCGCTTTCATTCCAACTCTACCAGGCAAACTCTGGCCTCGACTTATCTTCTGCCTTCCTTATTATACAGAGCCCCTCTCCTAACCAACATGTCCTCCTCTATCACCTCTAAACTAGAAAACTGCTACAACAAAATCTCTAAATTTGCCTCTAAATCTAAAAATACCGCCCATCACTGCCTAACCCTACAATCCCTGAATTGACTTGAACTCCCAAACTACCTAGACTATCTCCAACTCACTACTGCACATAGACTCATATTTCACCCAACAAAATGTCCCGCTCTAACTAACATCCTTCCCCCTTATACACCCAACAGAGCTCTCAGATCTGAAAATCAGAACTTAATTACTATTCATAAACCTAAACGTCCTGCTGGCCAACTTCTCCTATCTTTCTCACTAGGCAAAAAATGGAATTCCCTTCCCTCCAAACTAAGAACCATACCAAACTCAGAAAACATCAAAACCCAACTATTCAAACACCTGTCCACTAAATGGAAATGTACCTGCCTTCACCCAACCTAATCCAAGGGGGTTCTCGCTCTGGTTCCCAAGCTCTACAACTCTTAGTTATCTTCGTATGAGCCTATCTAAGCTCTCAACAATTTCTATAGCTTCTCTCTAAGCTCTCACCTCCTACAGCTACCCTCACACAGCCCAACCTTGTAAATATTGTAAATAGCATTCTACTGTTGATGTGTGTATGTAAAGCGTATTTACATTTTCTTAAAAGGTTTGTATGTAAACTGTTTCCACACCTAACCCATATCTGTTTTCCTCAAATGAAACTGTGAGATCCTTACCTTCAAGCTTAATGAATTTAACTATGCATGATACTGAATGCATTTATGAGTAACTATTCTACATAATATCTTTAATATTAACTATCAGTTGTATCTAAACTGTATAATGCATCTTGGAGCTTTTCTCCCCGGGCCTCCACTGAAAATGAGTCAATTCGGCCCAGTGGACTTCCCCGGTAATCAAATTGCAAATAAATAAATAAATACATTTTGCACTCAGAAGAATGCTTGCTTAAAAAGGAAGCAGTACATTGTAGGGAAGTGGAGTGATGTTTAATGTATCTTTGTAAATAATATTTTCTGATGCACTGTAAATCATTGCAGGATTGATTTACAATATCTTTTAAATCTTACACAAAATTTTGGTGAATTTCATGAAGGAACTCTTTTCAATTACTATATTTGGCCAGATATGTGTCACAAACCCCTTATGAACACTTATATAAAGGCTTTCCCAGTATTTTTATCATCTTTCTTTCTTTCTTTCTTTCCATCTTTCACAAATTACCTTAAATCTTTTATATATTTAAAACAATTACATTATACCTCTATTATGGCATACAGAATTCTTGGATGTTTTGAACATTGCCCAGGTTTGTAATACAACTCAAGCCCAGCAAGGCCTACTAAACCACTACACTAATAACAGTATCCTAAGATCCAACAATAAAGCATTAGTAGAAATATCTAAATGCAAGAATAGTTCAGGTGACTCCCTCTACTCCAGTACCATAGCAAAAGTATGGAACACCCTTCTTCTAGAAATCCGGATCCTAGATAATAAACGCAACTTTAAATTCCACCTCTGCTCGTACCTAACCAGCTCAGGGCAGTGTACTTGCTCAGACCCAGGTTAACTCCCACTAGATCCAGTATCATACTGTATGCTAGATGCCTCATAGATGTAGTTGTAGGTGCCTCATAAAACCCTTCTGAACATACTCCTTATATATAGTTACTGACCCCAAACTGACCATTTATCAACTGCTCTATTTATCTAAGGCACATCCAAAAGAGCATTGGTCCATGCCCCACCTAACTACTTATTTCCCTTATGAAGCTAAACACTTATTTTTACTTTCTTTCTACTCTTCATCCTAATTTCTAGAAAGAATTTATCTCTTATAAATTTTAAATGCATTTTTTCAGTAATAATTGTGTGTGTGTGTGTGTGTGTGTGTGTGTGTGTGTGTGTGTGTGTGTGTGTGTGTGTGTGTGTGTGTGTGTGTGTGTGTATATATATATATATATATATATGTGTGTGTGTGTGTGTGTGTGTGTGTGTGTGTGTGTGTGTATATATATATCTATCTATATATCTATATATCTATATATCTATATATCTATATATATATATATATCTATATATCTATATATATATATATATATATCTTGTACTATTGCACGAAATCCTACCTAACCAAAACCACAACAACCGAACACACTTTAGATAAAGTACTTTTCACTGAAAAAGCACTTTCACTAAACTGTGCAAAAAAAAATAAATAAATAACAAAAAAAATACTACTCACATTTTCGCAGGGGGGAAAGCCCCCCTGCACCCCCAACAGCCCCCTACTTTTATATTATCACTCCGAGATTGTACTACATTGGGGAAAAGGGAATATTCCCTTATCCCCACTGTACTGCAATCTCAGCAACGGCCATTCCCTCAGGTTTTTCTTTTTTTTTTTTTTAGCACACTTTCACAAAAGTGCTTTTTCGGTGAAAAGCACTTTTGCGAAAGTGGCCATTCGATGAACAGTATGGATCCTATATATATATATCTATATATATATATATATATATATATATATATATATATATCATTTTTTTTTTTGACAATGTTGTGCTGTATGTTACTCTATTCCATTGTTATTCCTACATATAATTTTTTTACAAATTTATGTGACTTTTTATTGTTTCTATTGTACTGTTTTGGAGCTTTTCCCCCCAGGCCACTTCTGAAAATGGGCCCAGTTGGACTCTCTCAGTAAACAAATGTAAAATAAATAAATTAATAAATTAATAAATTGTATCTACAGCTGTATACACACCTTTTTGTGTGCAGTATGTAAAATCAGGATGAAAATAAGTTATATGAAAAATTATGAAGCTACATCCTAATTTTCAAATTATATCAAACAGACATGTTCTTGGCATTTGACATATGATATGGAATAGTTGCCAGAATTTAATTTCTCCATACTACACATTAATGAATATATATTTTGATTCATGACTTCTTTTGAAGTATGTGACAATCCCCGGGATTCATGAAGCTCGGCGCAAGGCCGGCGTAAGGCCTGCGCCGGCGGTGCATGGAATATCCGGCGCAGTAGCGCCATATACATATTAATGAGAGTGCACCGGAATCACAGACACGTGCGTAGTGTACGTGAGCGAGCCCAGGTAGGATGCGTCTGGAGGCGTGTCTAAGCCAGCATGAGGTGAGCAACCTAATGTGCTGACAGCCATGGAATGTA
>NC_056731.1:1937631738-1937656738 GCF_019279795.1 Protopterus annectens
CAGAAACCTGGGCAGTAAAGGAAGAGTTACTGAGGAAACTAGAGGTGATGGAAATGAAGTGCTTGAGATGGGCATTGAATCTAGACTGTGGGAAAGACAAAGAAATGATGATATAAGAGCAGAAGAAAAAGTAGCTCCATTTGCATAAAAGATTAAAGTGAACAGATTATGGTGGTTTGGGCACGTGCAGAAAAGTAGAATCTGGTGAAGAAGATTTGGGACAGACAGACAGACAGAAAGAAAAATAAAAAGAGGAAATGAGGGCATCCGGGAAAGAGGCTGTTAGATTGTGTGAAAGAAGATATGTGACAGTCAGGAATGACTGTCTACGAAGGCAAGCAATTGACACTGAAAAGGGAGACATAGCAACAGTTGACATGACACCCCAACCTCATACAGAAAATGGGAAGAAGTGGGTTGATGATGACACACACAATGTATATATTTATATATATATAAAGCACAGATGCACACACACACATACAGATTCACAGATAGATGCATAGATAAATGATTCTCACTTTTTTGTTGACTTGTCATTTCATTGATCACTAAAATCACTGGACACAAAACATTGATTCCCAATTCCACTGAAACACCAGAATGGACTTCAGCTAGGTCCTAACCTCAAAGAAAAATGCATGCAAGAAAAAACAGATTGGGTTTTAACATGGGTCTTGCAGGGTTGGGAGGGATAAGTCTTAAACTTTGATGATGAAGAAAATATTCAACAATTCTAGTTGAACTGTTTGCAGGTCAGCCAAATTGCTCCTAGACATTTCTCCCTCTCTCTCTGTATAGTTCCTTTGTTGAAGGTTGGACATCGAGCTGGCACCTTGGCGTTCGTGAAAATTCACTGCCAATCATTAGTGGACCGGAGTTCCGCTGTGGTGACCCCTAACCGGGAAAAGCCGAAAGACAAACAACAACAACAACATATATATATATATATATATATATATATATATATATATATATATATATATATACACATGGATATACTGCAGGCACACAGTATCTACAAAACTACATTGACTGCACAACATCAACATGCAAAACAAAACAACTCCGAGAGTGCACAATCCTGGAGAAAGTTCATAGTCCCAAACTAGGTCAGTCTTGCAGCAGTGTCCATCAGCTTTCCTGTCAACCAAACAAAATGATCAGGAAAGCTGTCAACTAAAACAACATTCGACCAATACCACCATTACCATACACACACACACACACACACACACACATATATATATATATATATATATATATATATATATATATATATATATATATATATATATATATATACACAGATAGATATGTTATATATATAAAGAAAGAGAAAAATAAATGGTTATAGAAATATATACAGGTGAACTAAATATAACCAAAATACCCAAATACCAATGTCTCTAACATCGACAACAAAATGTCCACAAAGCAAATGTCAACACGTTACTATGCATGGACAGAGGAATACTCTCGGAGCATGAAACATAAAAATAAAAAGTATGCCGAAGTTCACGTGAGAATTCAGCTGGACAAGCAGGCAACCCTTTGGCTTCACAACCTGTACATCAGTCACGAAGCGAGTATATTTATCACTGCAGTATATCGAATTTTAGTGAATGGATAAACCAGAACATGGACATTCAATCTGTTGAACGTACTAACAATGACACTTTACATGACAAATTGGACATTCTTGATTAAAAAATGCTCAAATTTAAGAAGTTGCAACTTGAGAATAGCTACCTCCAAGAATGTGTACATAGAAGACAAATACCTAAAGGATTAAGAATCTGGAGGTATACAATGGGTCTCGAGCTAAATTCACCATTATATAGAGAATTAATTGATTTTTTTCAACAATATGGGCTGTGAATTTTTGACGATTCTCATCAAGCATTATAAACAACGTATGGACAATTTGTTGCAAGACCTCAATAAACTGGATCCTGAACTTACTACAGACAGGGAATATGAGTCTGTGAAGGCTGACATTTACATGTTTTTCACAACATTGAACAACATTTAAATAAGATGTTGGTTACAAAAAGGCAGAAACTGGATAGAGACAGTGATGATTATAGTAAAGGGAGGGCTTATCCATCTCCTCCCCATTCATAAACATGAGGCATTAGGGAGAGCAAGAGGTTTGTTCATTCCTTTCAGCAAACCCGCCCACAGAATTCTGATGTAAATTCTAGTGATCACGAGGTCACCAACCACTTCTGGCAGGGTCAAGAAGAAGAAACAAACAAAGTTAATTACAGTGATGACTACCTGCCGCTCAGGAGATCTGAGCATATTAGACAAAAACAGAACCAAAATTTCCAACAGAACTCACATTTCAGTCAGCAAGGGACTCTTCCTCAACAACAGAATTTTCACAAGTTTCAACAGGGGGACAAGCGGAACATGAACAGATGGCCACAACCCCCAATGAAGAATTTTCAACGATCAAATGGCATGCAATGGAACTAACTCAAGTAGCAGTACCCACTTGTGAACTATCTTCAATTGTGCTACGTCAATTTTCATGGATGTTACATGTCGTTGAGGTATGTAATACCCAAGGGGGCTTTAAAATATATAATTTTTCTAGCAGTGTGATTACTACTGAAATGGCTGACGTCCTAGCAAAAGGTTTAACTTTTGTCCCGGATTATAGAGTACAGGTACCTAATGTTTTGATAGATATCAAACTGCTTCTGAGGAAATTAAATTTAAAGTTATTGTGCTTGAATGAAAATTCTTCATAAATGTATTAAGAATTACAGGTACTTATAATCCCCCACTGCACCCTAGTTTACAGCTTTTTGAAAAAATGCAGTATTCAGATTTAAGGGGGATGCATTCATTTGGGACAGTTACACATAAAAATGATACATCTAGAACTAATATGTCTAGAAATGAGAGGGAACTCATGAATTTTTGAGGGATCAAAAAGTTTGAATTATGAAGCCAGACAAGGGGGAGGCTTAGCCATTATGGATATTTGTGATTATAACAAGGAAACTTTGAGGATTTTGGATACAGAACTTTATAAGGAGATTTCTTTAAAACAAGCTTAATTTAGCTAAGTATAGAGTCAACATGCTATTTAATGACCTGTTAATAGAGGGAGTTTAACAGTGGATGAGTTTAACTTTATGAACATGATGTCACCTATGATACCAACAATGTCTGGACTTCCTAAACTACATAAAAGCATTTCCAACCCCCCTTTTTGACCTATAGTAGATGGAAGAAACAGTTTGACTTCAAGATGTGCCAAATTCTTGGACATAGAGTTAAAGAGATTTTTGCAGGATGAAGCACAAATATGCAAGGATTCATGGGACTTCTTGCGTATTATTAGTGCTCTGGAATTCCATGGGGATGACATATTGGTGGCCATCAATGTGAAAGATCTTTACACTGTGATTCCCCAGGATTTAGGTGTAAAGTGGGTTGTGGAATTCTTAATGAGGAAAGGTGTACCCCAAAACAAATTGTATCTACATGAGACACTATTTGAAGTTCTACTCTCTAATAATTTCATCTATTTTGAGGGCAAATATTTTTTATAGACTAGTGGAGTGGCGATGGGCTCGCCATGTGGTGGTACTTTTGCAAATATGGTTACGGCCCACTAGGAACGGCAATTTTATCTGAACAGTATTTATGGTTCTCAACTAAGACTCTACACTAGATACCTTGATGACATTTGTATCATCTGGAAGGGTCATAGGGAAGAATTGTTACAATTTATAGAATACATTAATAGCATGACACACTTTTTGAGGTTTACTGTCTTTTGGCTTTTCCTGGTTAGGGATCACCACAGCGGAACTCCGGTCCACTCATGATTGGCAGTGGATTTTTATGTTGCCAGCCCGACACCCAACCTTCAAAGAAGGCATGTCCATTCATGCTCACACCTACCTGCATGTCTTTAGCGTCACTTGACCACGGGGAGGACATGCAGACTCCACACAGAAGGTGCTCCAGCCGAGAATCGAACGGGAGAACCTTTTCCTGTGAGGCGACAATACTAACCGCTTCACCACCGCAGAGTATAATAATGCCCAATTGGCTTACTTGGATGTTTTGTTGAGGAAAGATATATTTAATAATGGATATGTTTCAACTATCTATCATAAACCGACATACTCCAATTCCTTCCTGCACTTTACCAGTTTACATCCCTACCACCAGAAGAGATCTATTGTGAAGGGACAACTGGTAAGGGCAGCAAGAATGGTTTCTCAAGATGATGAATTTAAAAAGGAATGTGAACTTCTGAGTTCCATGTTTGAAAACAGGGGTTACCCACTTAATTTGATTAATGATTTAATTGTGGAAGTGAGCAGCAAAAGGGCTTTAGGTCATTTTAGCCCAGTTTTGGCAATCAACGTGAATCATGTGAACGTTGATCTGGATTCGAATTGTGTGGAGTTATGTGGGGTAGATGACATTATTATGCAGTTTGCATTGGCCTTGGTTACTACATACGATTCTGATTATGAATATATCAGGTGGGTGTTCAATAAGAATTGGAACATCCTGATGAGTGACAAAGACATAAGGAATAATCTATTTTCCAAACCTAAGATAGTTTATCGTAAGGGCATGAATTTAAGGACATTTTTGAATGTATGAATTCTAATAGAAACGGTGTTAATAAAATAATGTCCAAATGTGGTCATTGCCCTTATTGTCCCAGAATACAGACTGACAATTCCTTTATGGTTAGAAGAAGGAAACATATTATCAATAATAAATACAATTGTGATTCCAAGAATATTATTTACTTGGCTATTTGTAAACTATGCGAATGTTTCTATGTGGGTAAAATGGAGAGAAGACTTTGTGATTGCATACATGAGCACAAATATAGCATTAGGAAGAGTAAGGAGTTGAATGCCTTAGCTAGGCATGTTTTGGAATACCCAGAACATTCTTTTTATTATATGGCCATAGATGATATCAAGACTAATCCTAGGGGTGGGCCAACGGGCCTCTTGATGGAGAAAAAAAGAACTAGTTTGGCAGCTAAGGCTGGACGCTTGCTCATGGCCAGGCTTAAATGATATTACTTCTATCTACTGCTTGTTGAGATTGAAAGCCTTAGAACATTAATTTTAATGTTGAACTAAATATTGACTACGTATTTAAAGTTATTTTTTAAAACAAACTTCTTTTTTGTATTTTCTTATTATTTATTTAATATCGCCAGGTCTTGCAATTTTATATGCTATGCAGTGGTTTAGATTTTATTATATGCATATTTTTATACATATGTATACATTTTTATGTATACATTCTTTATTTGCTCATTTTATATGTATAATACATATACATTTATTTTCAAATTATTTATAATGTCTATATTGTGGTGGAAAAGGTGGATGATACAATGATTTATACTAGTGTCATTATTTATATTACTTATTTACATGATTTGGAACTATTTAGGATTTTTAAATGCATTTAAAATGTTTTTCTATAATTGTTATTTATTGGGCAATTTCTTCCTGCATTAGTAATTTTTGGTGCTATATAACTTTAAATGACAATTGAAGATAACGTGTTGGAGGGAAAAAAATTTTGAGTAAGGGTATTTAAACTCATTAAGTAATGTACTTTTGTCTGATGAAGTCCATTTAAGTTTACATGGACGAAAGCGTTTATCTGGTTTTGCTGAACAAACGTGGTCGTGTGTTCTACACCTTTTTGTTGCTTTTTGATTTAGAAACTCTTAAGACACAACTGCCTCTTTCAGAAGCAGCCCCGGAGCACTGTCTGACTGCAGGTGAATGAAAATGAATGGAGTCAAACTCAGAACTACTGACTGAAGCTCATTATCAGTTCAAAACCTTAATCCTTTGAGATAAATTGCCATTATAATCTGTAATAAATATATATATGTATATATATATATATATATATATATATATATATATATATATAGGTATGATTATATTATGGATAACTTCATTCCATATTAATCTGTTGTTGTTATTACTGCTGTTCATAAGTATGATTTATGGAACCTAACTGAGTAACATATACCTGAAAATGTTGCCTAACATAAGTAAGTGGTTTGTCCTGATATAATAAATAATAGCAATTATTTTATACCTTTCTATGAAAAATAAAATTAACATCTATTAATTAGAGGGGTATGCTGCTTAGATATTTCTCTTTTTAAAGTTATACAACTAGAAAGGAACATTTTTCAGAAGTTTGTCTCCAAAGATTGAATAAAGTAATAAAGATTTCCTGATACTGTCATTTCTTCTGCAGCAAAAAATCTGGAACATCTAAGATACAGCAGTAAGAAAATCTTCAGATATGCAGTATATGAAAATAAAGTTAAAAAAGTGTCAGATAGATGCTCTTTACATTTCCTTTTTATTCAACAGCACTGATGCCTTTGTTCAATAAGGTGTTTTTATTGTACAGCATGATTGCGTCAATGAGTTCGGAATGGATTGTGACTGGATGCATTTACTTTTAATCTGTATGGCTGTAACTTTAACATGTAAACTGATAAGCGGCTCAAAGCTATTAACCAAGTATGATTAATAATTAAAAAAAATAAAAATAACTCCCCACTGAAGACCAAGCGGGCATTCCAACTAAAAATAGCTGTATTCTATGTATCTGTTGTGTGGTTTTTCTTCATGCTGTCAGTATTATAACTAGAGTATTCCTTTCTGGTTTCCCAGTTTGCAGTGAAACATTTTTTCTCCTTACTTGGCCTCCTATGTATAACACTTCAGCCTGTTTTTGCATACTTGGCTGTACCTCTCAAGCTCCTTCATTGTTACTTGGTGCTCACTCCATTCATTGTCCACATTTCTTTTTGTGATTAATTAAAGACTTTTAATTGACCTCAGTTACCTCCATGGTGAGAACCTAATTGGTCTCCCAGGCCTACTTCTCTGGTGAACGATTTTCTGGCATGAAGACTTGCTTCAGGAATGACATCTTCAGTTCTTCTTCCCCTTTCCTTTCCTGCAGGCCCCCCTGCCTTAGTCTTCTCAAGCCAAATTGTTCTGACTCGTCCTAATAATTTCTTATCAAGGCAACCTTTACCTGAATCATCGGGCAGCAAAGTCTTGCTCCTGTGGGGCAGTTACAGCTGGAGAAAGTGCTACAGCTCAGTCTGCATGACAAATTACACTACTGTGAGATTTCAAAGAATACACTAGATGATAGCCTGGAATAATTCTCACATAAACCATGACTTGTCACTGCCTTACCTGCTAACTGCCCCTGCTTCCAACAGCATATCTCCCTTTTATGATGTCTGCCCCATTGTCTCCCTCTCTTCTGTTGTCAAAGAGATATGCGGTCCCATCAAATTTGAAACTATAGAGATTTTAGTCTCCTGTTCCTTTTTTTTTGTATTTTTTTCTTTCCTGTATTTTATTTCTCATGTGCAGAAGTCTCACCGTATTATCCTGCACACGTCATGTATATATACGGTGTAGCCTACCAGGAATGCATATGATCCAGTTTTTACTCATGGCAGCCAGTCAGGTGATTTCTTCTTGTTTATGTAATTGTTAAACATTTCCCAGATATTCCTTAGTATTCAACCTTTTTCAAACGTACTGTCTTCTCTATTGTGTTTTTGCTATTCAGTTTGTACTTTCTGTTCTTTCTTAATGCCCTTATCTTTGTTATTTAATGATATCTTACAGTTTTTGTTTTTCATGGTAAACTTATCTGGGACTCTTTCCTTTTTCCATTTGTTTCTATTTCTGCCGTTTCTCACTGCTAAGAAGTTTTGTTTGCTCATATTTGCTTGTTTTCTTGTTTGCTAACTTGCTTACTAGTAACAGTAATTCACTGTGGCCTTTTTCTAGCCCTTGCTCAGTGTCAGTGTCCACTAAGGTCAAAGATATTTATCTGTTTTTGTACTGACACTTTTATAGGTTCATAGTTAAGTACTGTGCTAGCTGACCTTTTGGAGTATTTTAAGCCTAGCCAATTTCTCTCACGGGGGACAGTCAAACTCTGTACCTTGTGTGTTTGAGATAAACACCTTAACCATTATGGTAACTCTTACAGCAAGAGGAAGGGAATATTTTTTAAAAGGCTTCTGTTTAAGAAATCATCCCTTCATGTATGGAGAGGTAGCATGCCTCCTGACACCATCACATTAAACAAATATTTACCTTCCAGGTGTGCTCTTCAACTCTTCTGCCACACGTAGGAAAGAGCTGTATAAAGAATCATTAGAAGAAAGCATACCTTAAATCGGGTCTATATTATAAAGCCGAAAGCTCTAAAGAACGAATACAAGTACATCAACACATAAAGAGCGATATACAAAAAGAGCGAAAGACGTATTGAGCGAAAATCAGAACATCGAACATATTTGTTTGGCCAGCAGCACAATCTTGGGGATAAGGAAATATATACTTTTCCCCACTGTAGTGCGGTCTTGGAGTTGGTATATTTAAGTAGGTGGGTTTGGGGGGCTTGCCCCCCTGCAAAAATGTATTATTTTAGTTTTATTTAGTTAATTTACGTATACCTGCATGGCACTGTTGTTTAAAAAAACACGTTCAATGTTTTGATTTTCACTCAAAACGTGTTTTGCTATTTTGTACATTGCTCTTTATGTGTCGATGTACTTGTATTTGCTCTTTAGAGCTTTCAGCTTTATAATATAGACCCCTTAAATCTCTTTAAATACTGCAGAACTGTATTCCCTGTTTGCTGTTACGTAAATGCGCTACCATTCAGGATTATCCTTCTAGCTTACATGTAATCTTTACTATATATCCATCCATCCACAACCCTCTTTTCCCATTTTGCGCACGCGCGCACACACACACACACACACACACACACACACACACACACACACACGTGTGTTTGTGTGTGGAATGCTATATACCATTGTATTGCCAAGTTTATTAAAGTCATCTAGTTAATTTATTCACTTTGCTACCTTCTTTATGCTCACTTATCCAGCTGAGTGTCACTGACTGAGCCAAAGAGACACAGAATCAGATCTCAGACAATGATCTCATAATCTACCCCATAATATTATTTTCCCTTTGCCTCAGTATCACTGCAAAGTTGCTCAGCTTCTGCTTATTTAACCATCCTCTCAGCTATGCTATAATTCTGTTATTCATATAACATGCCTTTCTGAAAACTGCTGTAGTACTGGAGATTATTCATAATAAGTTTCTTGATGTAAATAAATATTGGGAAGCTGCCATTGGTTTCTATAGTCTTTGCAGAAGCTTTAGGAGATTTTCCTGACTCCTCTGAGGATTGTCAGCCATTAAAAGTGCTTTATTCCCAGACATCGTCTAACCAAACAATTGCTAGGGTCCTGGGTCTAAGTATCATATAGAGAAAAACTTAAGCAACCTGAATCAATTACCTACTGCACACAGGAAATTACCATGGATAAGGTCATGCATTATTTGTGCCTTAATAAACACCCGGTGGTACAGCGGTAGCATTGTTGCCTCACAGCAAGAGGTTCTCCTGTTCGATTCTCGGCTGGAGTGCCTTCTGTGTGGAGTCTGCATGTCCTCCCCGTGGTCAAGTGGCCTCCGAAAGCCATGCGTGAATGGGTGTGCCTTCGCTGAAGGTTGGGTGTCAGGCTGGCAACTCGGCACCATAAAAAAAATCTACTGCCAATCATTAGCGAACCGGAGTTCCACTGTGGCGACCCCCTAAAGCTGAAAAGACAAACAAACAACCACTGGTATCCAGGCTGAGGCTCATACTCAAACACTGATGTATTTCTTGATTTTACTTTTTTTTTTATTTTATTTTATTTTTTTTTAAATAAAAGAGCTACAGTTGACAGACACACATGCTTCTTGCTAAACGGTTGCTGAAAGACTGATAGATTGAAATAAGCTTTGACATCTATTGTCCTACAAGCAGGTTTGAGTACATTTGAATTATGAGGAATGAAGTGTTCAGACTCATTCCTGCAGAACCACTGCCAGTTATATAAATCAATGCAATTATTCCAGTCTTGTGTTTACCTACACAAGAGGTAGTAAATTCAGATAATGGACAAACATTCAGCAGTCCATCCATTCACCACCCCTTTTTACCATTTTTGCACATGGGGTTGGGGTGTCACTTCAACAGTGACAATCATCTAGAGCCAGGATTTACACTGCCAGGTGGCTAGCTCTGCCATGGTAATTCTTCCACACCACACACTTGCATGCACACTCACACCTATGGCCACTTTAGAGTGTTCAATCCACCTACTGCATGTCTTTGGAATGTGGAAGGAAACCAGAGAACCCGGAGGAAAGCCATGCAAACACAGGGACGACATGCAGACTCTGCACAGAATGCACCCCAGCTGAGGATTGAACCAAGGAACCTCTTGCTGTGAGGCGACAACACTATCTGCTGTGTCATGTTTAAATATTTTTTGTCAGAATCTTTGGAAACAATGTAGGCAAATGTTCCAAAAGAAACTCCAGAAAATGATGTGTTAGACTGGATCATTAGCAATACCAGCAGCACCATCTTGATTTCTAGAAATGATTAGAATTTCCCAGAAGAAACAAATATTCATAGTGGTGAGTGATTATAGGAGTTCCACTCATCACAGTACAGGAATGAATCTAACAACCCTCATGTTCTTCTACCATTTCAACAGCCAACTCCTTTATGCTTCAGAAACTGACAGAAAACTATACATTTACAAGAGAGACTTTAAAAGGCTCACAGTAATCCAGTACTAAAATCCAGGAAGAAGTCTTATGCAAACACTAGGTGAAGGATAAGAAAATATTATTTCCTGAAGGGACAGACAGTTTTGGTCAAACAGCTTCGCAAGAGCAAACAAGAGTCTTCATACAGTCTAGGTGCCTACATAATACAATACGTCAAGAAGTACACAATTACCATTAAAAAAGGAAGGCAAACCCTTAGCAGCAGTCGCTCCTTTTTGGATCACTTTGATGACAGTAATGATTTTGAGGACATATGCATTCAGTTTAGTGACATGATAAAATGTGTCAATGCAGTGTTTTTTTACGATGAAATGTACATAATTAGTATAGGCACATGTACATTAAAAACAGTCAAGAAGAACTGAATAACTATAAGAAAACCTGAACACGTTAAACATTAATGACTGTATATAAAGTAAATTGCTGCTGTTTCAAAACAGGCAGTTGATATATGGTGGGAATCCGTAGTAATAATATTACATCTAAAGTAAATAATTGATGAGTGGTTATCATTTCAGTGTCCTGTTGTTTGGAAAAGCTTCAGAGAAATGGAATTTCTCCACCGCTCCTAAGCTCACCTCTCAACCTCTTAGCTCAAAAAAATCTGGACAAAGCATAAAACAAGGGGGGGGTGCAAAAATATGGACATATTTTAAATATTGCTTTTATAAACTTAAAAGGTGCTAGTATAGCAAGGTTTGTGCTGGCATGCATTTAATGAAGGGAATACATTCTGAAATTCAAATTATGTCATTATTTAGTGATGTCAGTCCTCAGTGATTTGCCAGAAAACTACAAATGTTGTGAGGCAAAAATGTGGAAGTTCAGAGAAATTCTGAACATTTGGGAGGTATGCGCCTAAGACTGCTAGCCCAGCAACAGTGCCTCATTCCTGGGCACCATCTATTCAAGCAACAAATGAAATGTATTTATTGATTTATTTTTTAGTTAACAGGACAGATGGACTTCTAGAAGACTCTATCCAACCACCGTTATGGCCATGTTACATTCATGTCAAACAACACAAAATTTGAGAATAATAAATACAATATTACCAAAAATACAAGAATAATTAAGAAAAAAAAAAACTTTGCTTACAAGGCAAGACCTCAAATGCACGTGGTGAAGTGTTGTACTTATTCCATGTAGCCAAACTCTGGAAACAGATGCAATATGCCCTCTAATAACATCAAATTCAAAAAAAAATTTCAATTAAAATCTCCCTGCTCATGTTGTTAACGCTAAAGTTTGTTTCTACTCTTCCTCTTCTAGTTACCCAGTTCTTCCTACACTTCCTTCTCTCAAACCACAGAACTTCTCCTCTCATTAGCAACTGTGGAACTTTGCTCTTTTCATAACTGTTGTTATGAATCGTTACCATCTTTTTTTGTAACCTTGTTTATGCAGTTTAGCTATGCAGTCCCCCACCCACTTTTACAGTCACTCTTCCAGATTTTACAAATTTCAGTATTTTAACTCTTTATATCTTTCTCTTTCTATACTTCTGTTCCTGTCAAATCCCTTTAATTATCACATGTGGAGTTTTACTGTATGAAGGAATCTAGGATATTTATCCATGCAAACCAGTTTACATGGCTTGTGCAGTTAAAAACTGTGTTTTCCACTCTCTGATATCATGCTATTTCAGGCTGAGATTCTTCATTATCTCAGAAATGCCTACAGAAAAATAGTTTTAAGGAAACCATTCTGAATAGTAACTCATTAGCAGACTGTAATAATGGATTTTAATGAAAGAATAGTACAGTGGGAGCACAGCTATTCCCATTTCTGGCAAGTAATGAGTTTCAATATCTGCTGAAGAATCCTGTGACGTCAGCAATGAAAATTGCAAGGAAAAGTCTATGGTGAAAAGTAGCACAACACACAGCCTTTTGAACAATTTATTATATTCAGTTGGTAGACCCCAAAAAGGGAAATGTCACTTTATGTATTTGTTCATTGTAAGAGAAGATTCAAGTTTGTCAACACATCATTTTGTTTAATTCCATCTCATGATGTTTTCTCTGTACAAATGCAATGTTAGCCTGTTTCAGGATTAGACAGAGAAGCTACAATAGATATCTACCTCAAGGGTGAGAGAATATCCAGAGACTCCTGAGATACTAACATATTGTTGCCAACAGTTGGCAGTGCAAACAACCACTCAAGGGTAGTGGACAAGAATTCAGTGTATGATATACACTGTGAATACAGTTAGTGCTTTGTCTTTCAGATTTATATTCACTGAGGAAGTACAGGAAAGCAAATATCTTGGCTGAACAAAATTACACATATCTGTAGTGGTGTTCTTGCAAAGATAAAATTGGCCAATATCTGGAAGTTCTCTTTAGGTTCAGCTGCAAGAAGTAAAGAGCAGAGACATTTCTGTAAATAATTAAAAGCTGAATTTGGACAGCAGTATGACTAGTTATACAGAAGAGATAAATACAATGAGTGCACAAATAGTGATGTCAAAATAATTTCATTTTTCTAAGAGTTATTAGGACCATACCCCACAGAAAATTATTTTAAAAATTATGGAAAACATAATTACAGTAAAATGAGATTTGGGACCACTAGAACCATATAAGCCATGTGCTTTAGATGGTCTGTTGTGAATATTAGTCCATTTTGAAAGTGTTTTATCTTTGTCTGTGGTACACTAAGCAGTGCTTGCAAAAAGGCAGTAAACAGGGCTTTACTTCCTCTTTCAAAGGCCTTAGTGTGATAACATAATTAACTCTATACAGACAGTAAAAATGTGGGATTCCTATCATGTTAAGTCACTGAATGTTTAACAGTAATAAAAAAAAAAAAAAAAGCAGGCATAGTCACTTTTATCTACAGGCTGCCACTGTACCCACCAATTATTGACCACGGAAACTTTCAATGTATAATTTTTGTGAAATTAAAAAAATATCACTAAACTACTGTATTTCATTTGTTTCACTCAAACATAAACTAGCCCTGCCAAGCTATGTCAAAGACTGTTAAGATGTGATCAGACAACTACATGGGGTCAGTCCTTTTCATTTCCAGACTGGCCTGTACTCAATAATTCTCATCAAATTGCTGGCTGCTTGCACCTCAGAGGTCTGATCGTAAGCAAAAAAAAAACTGGCTACAGTAATATAATTGTTTCACACAAGCAAATCCACAGATGTTTCACTGTAATGAAAATACTCAATTAATAATGGCAACAACAATGTGTTTTATATTATTGTTTTGAAACATAAACAGGTACATACTAACCTGGCTAAGCCAGGTAAAAGTATAAAATGAAATCTGGCTTGTTGCTTTGCAAATGCATTTTCTCTCAACATACCTCTCTCATGCAGTTCTAGAGCTAATCTGTACTTGAAAATTCAAAAAAGTATTAATATTTACAAACCAAGTTGCATCCTTCTTATCTTACACACGTTCATAGGTTGGTACTAGGCTATCGGCCCTAGGGTCTATACAAGCCTAGCCATAACAATTCCCTGGCTATTTCTTCCCACAATATTTACTTCCTTGGACCCCTGTCTAGCAGTGCGACTGACGTGATCCCCGGGGTGAATTTCCTATCTCCCATCCAATCGTCAAGGTTCCTTTTGAAGAGGGCCAAAGAGGTGCTCTGCTTGACATGTATGGGCAGTCTATTCCAGAGTCTGGGGAGTCTCTGGGTCAAGAACTTAAACCTCCAGCATGTTTTGTTCATTGAGATGACAAGGTTTAGATCCCTGGAGCATGTGACTCTGAGGGATTGAGATTTCTTTGAGTGTAGCATGTCCAACAGCTCTGGATTTGACATGGCCTTATATGTTAAGCAGAGATTGCCTCTGAGTAGATGATATGCGATGTTTTTTTTTTTTAGATGGTCAGCATAGGGTATCTGCTTCAGGCCAGTGATTCTTTTAGTGAGGTATTTCTGCAGCCTTTCCAGTTGTTGCAGATTTCTTGAGAGGTACATACCAAACGGGGCATTCCATTCTATAATGGGTCTAATGAAGGATGAGTACAGTGGGACAGTGACCTCCTTTTATCTGGATGAAAAGCCCTTAGTGATGAGATGTGTCACATAGAAGGATTTCCTGACTGTTGTGGCGATGTGGTTATCGAAGGTGAGACCACTGTCCACCTGTGTCCCTAAGTCTCTTATCACACTTTCGGTGTTTACTGTACTGCCACCTATGTGGTAATTCACGGGTACATGTTTTTTCCCAAAGGGGATAACTAATAATACATTTCTTGGATTGAGCTTGAACCCATGGCTCTGGCACCAAGCATCTGTTTCTGTAAGGCCCTTTTGTAGAATATCCACATCATTTGGGGATTCAATAATGGCTCCCAGTTTGTAGTCATCTGCACACTTTGTTAGCCAGAGTCCCTTAGTGTTGGCCTGTACTTCAGAGAAGTAGATGTCAAACAAGAGCAGTCCCAGGACTGAACCCTGAGGTACTCCACTTGTCACTTGTCTGGAGCTGGATTTGGAGTCGGCTACTTTTACAGTGTGGGTTCTGTCAGTAATCCAGTTGGCAACCCATCGAGTGACGTACAGATTAATGCCCATCTTAGTAAGTTTATCTATGATTCCAGACTGTGGGATGGTATCGAAGGCCTTGGCAAGGTCCAAATAGGCTGTGTGGACCGCCTTACCCTCGTCCATAGCTCTGGAGACTGATTTTGTGTTACTAATGTTATTGTAAATCATACAGTAAATGCTGTTTTCACATATTTCACTGTTCTGTTGAAATGTTCTGTACTACTTGGACAAGAATTCTTACCTAGTGTTAGTGCACACTGATGGCAAAGAAACAAATAGAGTCTAAAGCATTTCTTATTAGAAGACAATTAACTTTTTTAGACTTTTTGTTATGTCATTTTAGAAATGCACCTTAATTGCGTAGATGAATGGATACTGAAGGCTAAGAGATTACTTACCACTGAAAAATACATACATGTGTAAGTGTCTGGTTATGCTACTAGTGCCAAAGTACCTAATCTCATTAGACATGCAGACTCACAGTAGTCAGGTAGGTGACACTGTTTTCAAAGATGCTATAGATTCAGTGATTGTTTTAACAGCGAGTGGTAAAAGTCAGTTGCCTTCATTCACAATCTCTCACTTTCAATATATCTAAGTATTTACTGACACTATTTTATTACAGGGTTTTCCTGAACTGTAAATCACAAAGGAATTAAAATAAATAAAAAAAACCCTGATTGGCCATTTGCCCACTTGTGTCCAATAAGTAAGATACCACTGACCATCACATTCTGCCTTGTAAAAAGGTTTAAAGGTTTTATTTATCCTTTGTCGACTGGGTTAGTCCCAGTAAGTTAGCAGCCTTTTTTCAGAGGAGACCCAAGGTAGTATTTATACAATCAGGGAAAATTTGGCCAGGGCATCAGAGAAACTTACTCTTTTTGATAAGTGGCGTGGGATCTTTCATATCCACTTGAACTACTACCAACCCAAGCAGATGGGGCCTCAGTTTAACATCTCATGCAAAGGACAACACACTCAGGAATGCATCACCACCCTCCCCATGCTGCACTGCAGTGTAAGTAAATGATCTACCTAGTGTGGGTATAGAACCACCACCTTTCTGCATCAAAGGCAAGTGTGCTACCTTCTGCGTCCTGGCAGTGCTTAATTAGTGTTATCAGAAAGTATGTCTTTTCAAATGCCATGAAGAGCTGTAGACTGGTAATGATGCAATTAATACACTATAAAACCATTTGTTTCTAAAATGTGTGCCACTTCAACTTGTCAGCTCCACAGTCAGTCCTCACCTGAATGAGAAATATATGTATTGAAGTGCAATGCAGAGTATACCTTGATTTTTTACTCTGAACAGAATTTTTATTCTTCTGCTGCAAAACTAATACATCGAAATAAATATCACTCAAGCAATCAAAATACCGGCCTGTTAACAGTCCATATAGTTAATAGTTACTATAGTTGGTTAAGGTTTCAGAAAACTTCATAAAATCTACGTGAGATTTTTTTTTTTATTTTGCACATAGACATTAATATTGTTAGTGTGATTTTTTTTTATTTTATTTTTATATGTAAAAAAGGAATACATCAGACATGGCAATGTTAATTTCTGCGTCTTAACTAATAAGTACATTTTGAAACAATATACCAGCTGTCATATAGTTACATTAAAGGAATGGTGTTTTTCTTGCTTTCAGGGTGTGTACACTGCAGTTTCACTCCTCTAGTTACAGAAACATGCACTGTTTTATTCTGCTTGAATTTTCCTTGGAGCAGTGTCATTGCTGCTGGATTAACATTATTATGAGACAAACGTGACAGCAATACATTTCAAGAACTGAAAGGCTTGCTTACAGAAATGGCTGAACTGGCAGCTAGTGGAGGGGACTGCCTCTTAAGACTTATCAGTAAACAAGATGTCACATCTTGTCATCACAGCTATGGTGACTATTAGAAAGCATTTTATCAAGAAGAAAAAACTTCTTGAGACCTGTGGCTTGCAGTCTTCCAAACCCCCTATTTAAAAACAGCATGGACTCTTTTCTTCATACAACTCAATGTCAGCCAGTCCTTCCTTCTTTTTTTTTATCCTTGACTGGCATAGTCAAGTTATTCACCTGAGGCTGTATTGTTAGCATTCTTGTTATGAATTATATGACATTTCTAACCACTCAAGGCTGATTTTATACTGAAGTTCCTTGACAAGACCCTGTCATTTCAATGCATCCCGTCATGGTCCTAGCCTCAGTTACGTCCATTCTAATAGCTCAGTGTGGGGAGCTTACAGAAAATGAGATCCTTACCATGTCAGCTGTACTAAGCAAAGGTGACATTATATTAAACACATTAACATACCCATGAGCAATCAGAAAATGTATGTTAAAATGATGTGAATGTGTATAGTTGTTTTTATGTGCCTGTCATTTTTGTAAACTGTCAAAAAACATGGTCCTTGCACATGCGCCATCTGGAGTTTAGATGAAGTTTGAAAATGTATGAATCCTGATATGGCTGCCTGGATGATATCTGCTCATCAGTCATCTCACAAACTGTAAAGGAAATGGGGAATGAATGGGTGAAATTAATGGCAAAAGAGAACCGGATGACTGACTGCCATGGAAGAGCTAAAAAAATACACGTGCAAGGACACACCCTACTTTAATATTCTCACTCCGAGGTCTCACTACAGTGGGGAAAAGGGAATTTTCCCTTACCACACTGTAGTATGACCGGAACAACAAGCATATTTACGCGAAAGTGCTGCTTCAGTGAACAGCACTTTCATGCAAGTATACTCACCAAATTGAGATTCGGTGAAAGATGCAGTCGAGCATCTGTATGGATCCCATGTATATATATATATATATATATATATATATATATATATATATATATATATGTATGTGTGTGTGTGTGTGTGTGTGTGTGTGTATATATAACATACATATAATCATATGACATTACAAGAAAAGAACCTGTTGGACACACTTACAATGACATAACAGCTAAAACTTAGAAACACTACACCAAACCTACCAAAAGCCACACAGAACAGCTACTGTAAGTGTTTTCAGAGGGGGAGCCTGACTGCATCTCTCCCACCCCCCCGACAACATTATATATATATTATAAGGTGGTTGTTTGCATACATCCCATGGGCCTCCATTACAGAAGGTTTAAGGCATCACATAGTGAAAACCCTAGCTTGGCTGGATTTTTCTTGCAGTTTTTACTTTATGGTCTGTCTGTGTGACCTTTTAACCCTTTGGTTTGGATAATAATTGAGATCTTTTTCAGGCACCTTAATCTGTATGGCCATCAGCTGGGTTTAAAGACCCTGTCTTTGTGAATTATAGCCAAACTATCCACTTATGCTGTACTGATATGGTCAATAAAAAGTCTATATGCCCATAGCTAGTGGGGTATAGCTTCACTGGTCTAAAGACTTAAAAAGTAAAAAAGTAATGGACATATAGAAGCCATATAGATGAAACACTTGATGTCCTGAAAGGGTAATTTGCATATATTCCATGAGCCTCCATTACAGGAAGTTTAAGGTATCTCACAGTGAAAATTCTAACTTGGCTGTTTCCAGTATTAATTTTAGTCTTCTAAAATATTCTTTACTAAGCTTTATTTGCATTTGTGAATGTTTCACTGTCAATTTTTCATCAGTTCTCAAATATTTATACACTCCCTCCTGCTCAAGTTCTTTTATATCACATTTCTGTCTCAAGCTGATATTTTCTTGGTGCTGCAGCTTTCCTGCTTTAAAGTTTGCTTTTGCAAATTTATCAAGACCAAATGACATTCTTATATCATCTGAGAAAGTTTTGACCACTTGCAGTTGTGTTTTCAGTTCCTCATCCACAAAAAGATGAGAAATCATGTTCCTGTTAGAACGCTGAAACATAGCGAATGACCTAAAGGTCAGAAATGCTGGATCTTGATCTGCTTTTTGTGAGATTGTGGTACAGTGAGGATTGGAATATTTGCCCTTTCCTCACTGTAGTGCGATCTCGGAGTTGGTATATATATTTAGCGGAAGGTGTGGGGGAGCGCAGCCCTCCACAATAGCATGTTTGAGGTCCTGCATTTTTGACCTTTAGGTCGTTTGCGTTTTTGGATTTTTGTTTATGTAATATAGACCCGAGAAATCTTTATACTGCTGTTTTCTGGGAGCCAAATTGTAACCATGACCTAATCCATTAAGTAAACAGCTTAATGGGTTAAGGGCAAGACAAAACAGCAGGGGTGACAAAGAGTCATCCTGGAATATCCCCCTTTGAAATTTTATCCCTGGGATTTCATGGTCACTATAATGTAATTGATCAATGTGGGGTGTATCTTACACATTTGCAAGCACTCCTTCATTCATGAATGTGAGATGCTGTCAACTGCTTTTTTGTAGTCTATCCATGTCATACTTTGATTCTTCCTGTTTTTACAGTTCTTCATTATGACTTTATTAAATAACAAATGATCCTTTGTTCCATATGACTTTATTTTGTTACCTTTTTTTTTCTATTGCCATGTTTGAGTTTTCTTTTAAATGACTATGAACTCTGTTGGCATCAATTCCAGTGCATAATTTATACATCATCAGAAGGCAAGTTACTGTTCTATAGTTTTTTTAGGATATCTTGCAAGTTCACTCTTAAGGAGGAGTATCCTAGCTATTTCTTCAAAACGTGTCAATTTCTTCTTTTTTGGTGGTGTTTCTATTCCTTTTACCTTGTTTCCTAATTCTCTATAAAACTTTTTTGGTTCATCAATGAATTGCTTATTTTGTATATTTCCTTTATATTTATCTGCATATGTTCTAGGTTTTTCTGCCTGTGCTGATATCTTTAGTTTGTTATTTGCAATAATATACACTAGATCCCGTCTGTTCTGATACTGCATGTTGCTTTTATCATGTCTATATTTCTAAGTATTTTTGCTGATCTGTTCCCTCTTCTGTACTCTTCTAAGCAGCAACACTTCTTGTCTTAATTGCTTTATAGTTTTCTATATTCAGTAGTTCCATGATGGCATTTGATTTCTTCCCTTCCTTTCCTTTACTGACCTGTATTTATGTGGTAAAACTTTATCTGTTATTAGCTGCACAGTACTATATCCTATTTATTTCTGTTATACCACAGTCCTGATTACTGTGTTCATTTGTTTTATCAAAATGTTTAACATTTTGGGTGTTATTGACTTTCTGTAATCTATTTCTTTCATTGATCTTAATATGTCTATCCATCTCTATTAAATTAAGCAACTCTTCCCTTATCATTTTCTTCTAAACTAAGGGCACATTTTCTGTTCTGTTTCCTGCAGGCAAACTACAGAAAGTTCCAGAACATCTTCCTGTGGCATATTCTCTTCAGTTTCATTCTGTGTCATCCATTGCTGTTTCATATGGGAACTCACTGACCTATCACTCCACAACATTGATTGTGTTAGAGTTGCCATCATTTCCTGGTCTTTCCATTGTTGTACAACGCCAACTGAACTTTTATACTGGTTTCCTGTTTAAGGCTCCAAATTATCTTCATATGGCAACTTATCAGATGCTTCCCGCTCTACTAGTTTCTCTTGGATTTGGGGACTCATTGTTTTTTCATGTTGTGATGTTACGAGAGTTAGATTTTTTTACAGTAAGTCCTTCACTCCACAGGTAATCCATAACTTCAGTTTCTATTTCTTTAACTTTTCCATTACTAATCCTCTTTTCTACTTTCCCCTTTGTTTTCTTAATTTTAGTATTGCAAACTTTTTCATATCCAGATTCCTTTACCTGTATTTCTCTTCAAATATCTTTGGTGCTGCTCTTTTGGTATTGATTCATTTTGCTTTCTCCTTTGCATAAATATTGCACCATATTAAATCTCTTTTTCTTTCCCATGTTTGTATTTCCTCTTCAGATGTCTCTACTTCTTCTGATTCTCCTTACTTTGGGGACTCATTGTTCCATCATGATGTGACATATCCTGTATTATTAATCTTTCTACACTAAATCCTTCACTTTGTTGGTATTCCATAACTTCAGTTTCAATTTGTTTTGTTTTACATTCTCCCTTTGTGATCTTATTTTTTGTATTATGAAATTTGGCATACCTGGATGCCTTTGCTTGTATTTCTCTTCCAATATCTTTGGAATTGTTTCTTTTGTATCAATTAGTTTCACTTTCTCCTCTGCATAAATATTGCACTATACCAGATCTGTCTTTCTTTCCCACATCCATGTTTCTTTTTATACCTTTCAAAAATTTCTAGATTCTGTTCTTTATATTTTCGCACTTCCTCATTCACTTCTTTTTCCAAACTGTCCAAGGTTTCTTAGTCTATATAATGTTTTTCATGAATCTGTTGTATTAATGAACACAAATTTGCATTTGAAGCTTCTGACAGTTTTTCTTGTGCAGATATTTTTCTTTCTTCTAATTTCTCTCTTAATCTTTTTGTATGTCTTCTATCCAGAAATTCTGGGCTTCTTGCATAATAAATAGTAACAATACATAATTTCTTTCTTATCCTCAACAGTCCACTCTATCATTTTATGGCTCTTTTTTGGCCTGTCAGTTTTTTGTGTTTTCTGTGGACTACAACTTCCTTCTACAACAGGGGGCATCCTTTCCCTGAGCATTTATAACCCCATTGTATGAATGATTCCATGTCATAAGGATTCTACACTGTTATATTTTTTCCATTCCATGCACCAGTGCACCTACTAAGATTGGGTGCTACTTTATCCTGGGACTTGTGCACCCAGCTTTCTTTTTTTTATTTTTTAACATACTTCTATCCATGATATATGCTATATAAAATACAGTCTATAGATCAGTGTCATCTTGATGAGATTTTGAAAAAAAAGGGCCCACCTCATTAAAGTACTCACCAAGACTTGAAGATGAATTCATTTCCAATAATACTACTCTCCTATGCTTGCTGATTTTATCATCTCTCCATTCCCTGTTTAATATGTATATTTTTTGTTAGAGTTTTAACCATGTGTGATTCGTGGTGGAATTTCAACTGGTCATCTATGATGACACACAATAATTTTATATGGTTTACTAGATCTATCATTGTGTTGTTGGCAGATATGATAGTGAATAGTATTGTTTTGGTAAAGATGTCTTAAAGGGTAAAGAGAAGTAATTTTGTTGTTTTAGGGTTTAAAACTAGTTATGAATTATTTAGCCATGTTTCAATGGATATGAAGGATTATTGTATAAGGTTTTAGAGTTTAGAAAGAGTTTTAGTAGAGCAGCTTAGGGTCAAGTCATCAGTGTATTGAACTAGCATAGCATTTTTTGTAGCAGCGTAGAAGTCATTGAATAATATGTTGGAAAGTATAGGGTCTGGTACAGATCTTTGTGGAACACCAATAGTTACTGGTAAGAAGGTGGAGATATGATTTTTCAGTTTACTGTTTGTGCTCTGTTTGAGATATAGCCAAGGAATCATTATGGTGAAGTTTCTGAGCCTTAAGAATGAGAGTTTCTAGTGGGAATCAGTATGAAAAGCTTTTGATAAGTCTTAGAAGATGGTGACTAGGCTTTCTGTATTTCCATGGGTGTTGACAATATTAACCAAATTCATCAAAGCAGCAGTTATGCAGTGATGAGGAAGGAAGCCATGTTGGGATGAAGACAGAAGCTGGATATCTATTAGATAGTTGAGAAATTGTGCATGAATACATTTTTCTAATATTTTTGATAGTGGAGATAAAATGGCAATTGGTTTGTAGTTTGAAAGATCTGTATTGATTCCACCCTTGTGCAGTGAAATAATGAATGTTCTTTTTCCCAAAGCATGGAGACTTTACTTCCAGACATGGAATCATTTAATAGAACTGAGACTGAATATGTAATAGCCTCATCAGCTATTTGAAGACATTCACCAGATAAGTTGTCAGGGGCAATTATAGGCTTTCATTTTTGAGGTATCTTTTGATATTCTCTGTGGGAACTGGTTGAAAGAAGAAATGTTGAAGGAGGTTATTTGATTGACATCAAAAGCTTGATTAGTTGCCTGATTGGTTATTGACTGTACTGTCTATAAAGTATGTATTGAATTGGTTAAATATGGTATCATCCTGCTTCTGTGTGTTTGATGTTGGCTGTGTAGCTTGTCCTAGATTTAACAGTTTATTGACTGGGGCCCAAAACAGTTCTTTATTATTTGTCAGGTTTGGATTATTTGCTTGTGTGTTTTGATTGGTTTTGTAATCGATTTTCTTATATTTGGTTGATACGTTGTTTTGCTATGTTTTCTTAGTTGTCTATATGCTAGCAAAGTAGGAGCTGTTATATTTCTTGTCCAGACTTTCTAGGCTTTGTTTCATGAGTTATTTAGTTGATAAGAATATCCATGGAGAAGTATTGGCTTTGACTGTTTTTATTCTGATGGAGGCTAATGTTTTTAGAACACTTAGGAAGAGTTTATTGAACTCAGAAACATCATCATCTATGGAGAGAGAGTTTTCAGTTACTTACAGTTAAGGAATCACTGCAAGTAAATATGAGTACCTTTAAATCATTCTTATAACTGAACGAATTTAGTCTGTGTTGGCATCTCTATCTGGATTCCTCTGGCAGGAACAATTTCTGTCTTTTAAGGTAAATTGTTTAAATTTCACAAAATTACACAATTACTAACTTGCTCAGTGAACAGAGAGAGAGAGAGAGACAGAGACAGAGAGAGAGGAGAGGGTAAGTTTAAAGGGCATTCCCAGTTCTAATAAAAATTATCACTCTCATTGCGTATGCTTTATGCAAATGCCAGTGGTCTGAATAAATTTCACTGAAATCTCTTTCAGCGACAGTGGACTATACATATATATGTATACACACTGGCATTATTCAGGGGCATTAATGAAATACACTATGGTCCTATTCTAGATTTTAGTTAAAAACTTTAAATTAAATCATGCAAAGAACTAAAAGAGCTACCTATAAAATGTATTACACTATAACAAGTTATTAGCCTAACTTTCACTGCACTACAGCAACAATTACAACAAACAGCCTAAAACATTTAAAGAGATTGGAAATTATCTCATACCTACAACAAGAAGCCATCCATGAAACAGCTCAGTCATAAAAATATCACTAACTCGAGTAATGCATCCTAGCACCGTGGCACAAAAAGATAAAACCTTGACTGCATCCCAGATGACCCATGTTCTACTAGTGGCAATTGTGCTGGAGGGACCAGGTAGGGAAAGATGGGTGTGTACAAGTGAAACCAGCTTGCTCATCCAGGGGAAGGGAGGTAGCTCAGCACACAGCATTGCCAATATCTGCAAGAATACAGATGTATTGCTGCAATGTGAAGAGTCTAGCCTAGCCGCACTGCAAGCTGTGTGCTACTTGGTTCATAGGTTCATAGGTAGGTGTTAGGCTATCGGCCCAAGGGCCTATGTAAGCCTAGTCAGCAAGGTGCCATAGCTTACGCCACCCAAGAAAGTTATTTTCCTGTGCCACTGTCCAGCAGAGACACAGAAGTGATCCCCGGGGTGTATTTCCTATTTCCCATCCACTCATCAAGATTTTTCTTGAAGAGTGCTAATGAAGAACTTTGCTTGACATAGATGGGTAGCTTGTTCCAGAGTATAGGAAATCTCTGGAACAGGAATCTATCCCTCCAGCATGTCCTGTTTATTGTGGTGACAAGGTTTAGGTCCCTAGAGCGTGTAGCTCAGAGAGATTGGGATTTTTTAGGTGTAGCATGTCCAACAGCTCTGGGTTTGACATAGCTTTATATGTTAGGCAGAGATCACCTTGGAGTA